>NC_045543.1:147919877-148014877 GCF_009769535.1 Thamnophis elegans | reverse complement strand
CTGGTCAGTTTACCTTATGAAGCTCTGTTTGGACTCTTTGCTCTGTGTGGCCTTGCCAAGCTAATTGCTAATGAATTCTTTTGGCAGCGTTTCAAGGAAGATAAAAGGTGGGTGCTTATCAGCCTTATCCCGAAAGACTTTGGCAGACTACTGTAGAACTTCTTATAACTATTTGGGACTCATTACAGGCTGTGACTGAACATCATTCACAGCCTTTGAAATAAGAAGAGGGTTTTGGGGACTAAGCGTGTGCTTTTTGCTGTATCAGAACATATATTTCCATCAGCGACACAATTTCCGGGAAATTGTGATCTTGAGGATTGTGGGGAGAGATCGGGGTTTTGTTTTGAAGGAGGAGCCCAACGGGCTGGAATTATTATTATTATTATTATTTTGATAGGTTTGACTCCATTAAAACTGCCTAGCCCGGATCTCTTTGGTTGATCTCCCAACAACTGAGCCATTCTTCAAATTGTGTTGTGTGTGCCATCAGCAGATTGTGTAATTGTGGGAGGTGCTCGGTTGCTCTCGGTTGGGTTTCCTGCAGATGTTTCACCACCCAGCTAGGTAACATGATGAGTGCTACAAAGGAGCAGGTTTTTCTCTTCCTTTGCATGTTAGTGGCTTGGCTGGTCAGTGTTGTTGGGGGAATGGTGCCAAGGTGGCGCAGTGGTTAAATGCAGCACTGCAGGCTACTGCTAGATCAGCAGGTCAGCGGTTCAAATCTCACCGGCTCAGGGTTGACTCAGCCTTCCATCCTTCCGAGGTGGGTAAAATGAGGACCCAGATTGTTGGGGGCAATATGCTGACTCTCTGTAAACCGCTTAGAGAGGCCTGAAAGGCCTATGAAGCGGTATATAAGTCTACTGCTATTGCTAATGCTATTGCTATTGGTCTTGGTCGTTCCTTGATTAGGCTGTGATTAATTGTTAAGGTTGTGAGATTTACCATATTTTTCCGACTATAAGACGCACCGGTGTATAAGATGTACAAAGATTTCGAAGAGGTGAGTAAGAAAAAAAAGTTTTTGTCTTCCACCGGAAAACGGGCCCAAGAAAGACGGCAAGTGGGTAGATACCCTGTGGAGAAGTAGCAAATCCAGGGTTCAAATTCTGGTCTAGACTCGGGAGGCCTGGGTTCAAATCCAGGCTCTGCTCTGCAACTGGTTCTTCCTGACCTTTGGCTACCACCAAGCATGGGCGAATCCCAAGTTATTAGCTACCAGCCGGTGTTTGCTACCTGTCAGCATCCCCACGGATGGAAACCCATCAGGGAGAGACGCAACCTGGGATTGAGGAGAAACGTCCTGAAAGTGAGAACAATTAACCAGTGGAACAGCTTGCCACCAGAAGTGGTGGGTGGAGGCTCCACTCAGGCTGCTTATATGATAACAGACGGGTGAATTTTAACCTGAATTTCTCCACTGCTTAATCCTGTTGCAGCAGCTTGAGGTTTGTAATCTACTTACGAAAGACCAGGACTCGATACCACGAAGGTGAGAGAAACAGGTTTATTTGATGCATTGAGTTCAGCGTGTTCACACACCAAAACCTGAACTGCCTGGGCTCTGCCCAGGATGCTACTTTTATGCCGTGTTCCACACTGTGCATTCTCAAGGCGTTTCCATACACGAGACAAGCATGACATTTCGAAAAGGAGAAGTTCATTTGGAATGTTACAGCGAAGTACATAGGAGAAATACAAAAAAGAGAAGTTCCTATAATGTCTTAAGCTGTCAGCAGTTTTTACCTCTCTTCTATCTCTCACCCACGCCTGGCTTCCTGTGCCCCTCCTTTACAGGGTCTTGCCACACTGTTCAGCCCCATTTTTAATACCTATGAGGAAGTTGGAGAGAAAGTTCACTCCAGCTAAAAGTCAACTTTGGGACTCCAGGGCACTAGAATGAAAAGCCAAGCTAATATGAATTTATAAGGTCCATTCTATTAAGACCACCTAACCTGGCCAGCCACTGGTGGGTTTACCTGTGCACCCCCTCCTGCATCAATCCAATGCCTTATATTGCATCTTTTGCGTGCTGGCAACACTTTTCAAGCCAACGTACACCTTCCTAGCCAAAGCCCGCCGCCTGTCCGCACACTCATAATTTAGATCAAAGAAATCGCTGTCCAGCTTGTGCTTAATATGAGGATTTCAACCACTGCAGAAAATTTTTTTAAAACAGAAAGGCACTGAGAGATGCAGTACGGAGCTCTTCCTCAGACCAAGACTGACGACTGGGATGATTTTAAAAAAAAGAAGCTTTCTTTCGTTCCGCACCCACCACTAGTAATTCAATTTCAACTTAATTTGTTTTAAGAGAGCACGGAGGGCTGACAACTCACTGAAGGTTAAAAATATGGATTTCAGCTTTCTCTTCAGCTGCTTTGCAAGGCGGGAGGGAAGGAGAGTCTTTTGGTCCAAGGACTTCCTAGACCCCTGATGGCGAACCTATGGCACGTCATGCCCTCTCTGATGGCACACAAGCCGTTGCCCCAGTTCAGCTCCGACGTGCATGGCGCGCGTCTCCCACAAGCCAGCGAGTATGGATCTCTGTTGAGTATGCATGGGGGGGGGAAATATGCGGGGGGAGCATGTGCATGTTCAGAGGGCGTAGGGGGGGGATAGATAGATAGATAGATTATTGATAGATAGATGATAGATAGATAGATGATAGATGATAGATAGATAGATAGATAGATTATTGATTGATAGATGATAGATAGATAGATAGATAGATGATAATTGGATAGATAGATAGATAGATAGATAGATGATAGATAGATAGATAGATAGATAGATAGATAGATGATAGATAGATGATTGATTGATAGATAGATGATAGATAGATAGATAGATAGATAGATAGATAGATAGATAGATAGATAGACAGACAGACAGACAGACAGACAAATAGATACATATCAATGGAAGAGAATAGGTGAGATTGGTTGCTCTCTTGCAGAGGAATTGAATCAGAATTAGACAAGCCTTTGATGGCTGAAGGGCAGGTGTCCTTTTACTGTCAAAGCTGAAACGTGTCCTAAGGTTTACTAAGGCGTTCTCTCCACTTTCACCATCTCACTTTGGAGGATAAAAAAACCTCATTTTAGAGAGGGAGGGAGGGAGAGGGGGGGGGAGAGAGATGCCTGTTTCCCACAGAAAAGAGATTTGCTTTCTTCCGAAGTTTAAAGTCCCTCGAGGACCCCGAAAGCTCCGTAGCGACGGAGTTATCTTGACTAAGCAGCCAAGACAAATCGCTTCGTCCTTTTCACAAAACAAACCCCCATCGCATGAAACGGAGCCCATGAATCAAGGGATCAACCGCGGGGCCATCCTGTGGGGGCCCCTTTGTCCGGCTCTAATTTAAGATCCAATTAAAACCCACATTCTAAATCTTCAATGAATGAATTCATCAATTAATGCTATCAATTGATAAATGCTTTCTTCTCCTTATTAGTTTATGGGGGCCTGAGATGCAAAGTAGATAAATGGAAGGACCGTTAATTTTCTTCCCACCCCTGGTGCAGGAGAAGGGAGGCTCACAGCGGCAACAAGTGTTACCTTAAAGCGAGCAAAGCTTCCCTCCACTCCAAGTGGAGTAAGAACTTAGAATATTTGAATTTGTATAACAGGAAGTCCTCGATGTATGAGTGTGGACAGGGCAAGTTACTAGTAGGTAAGAAGAGATCAAAACCTCCCTCCCTTCTAGCGCTGATTAAGTTACCTAGCTGGGTCATGAAACGTCTGCAAGAAAACAACCAAGCTCAGAGATCACCCAGGATCCCACAGTCATTGTCTCCTCTTCCTCCTCCTCCACTTCCTCTTCTTCCTTATCATCGTCTCCTCCTCTTCTTCTTCTTCCTTCTCTTCATCTTCCTCCTCCTCCCCCTGCACCCCCCAGTCCCTTCTAGCACTGCTGATGTTACCTAGTTGGGTCATGAAACACCTCCAAGAAAACAAGCTCAAAGACCACCAAGGATCCCACAGTCCACCTCCTCTCCCCCCTCCTCCTCCTCCCTGTCAACCCCATCCCTTCTAGCACTGTTGATGTTCCCTAGTTGGGTCATGAAATCTCTTCAACAAAGCCCAGAGGCCACCATGGACCCCACAGTTCAACCCTGAGCTACAAAGATTCCCTTCTATTGGTATTAATTCACTAGCTGGCTTTTCCTGAACTGGCACCATCCTAAGGAATTCATACCACGGTTCATAATTTTTAGGAGGGAGGTGGTGGTGAGACGTTGCTCCTACGAACTGTAGCAGAGGTGGTATTCAGCTGGTTTTGACCAGTTTTGGAGAACCAATAGTGGAAATTTTGAGTAGTTCAAAGAATTGGCAAATTCCACCTCTGGCTGGCCACGCCCCCATCTATTCTCTGCCTCCCGAGTCCCAGGTGATGGGGAGGGAATGGGGATTTTACAGTATCCTTCCCCTGCCACGCCCACCAAGCCACGCCCATAGAACCGGTAGTGAAAAAATTTGAATCTCACCACTGAACCCCTAGGCCAGTCCGTCCTATGGTCTCCCTCTTTACGGAATCCCCAACGGATCCATCCTAGCACAGCCGATTTTTCATCCGCCGCCTTTCCTTACGGACGGTATCTAGCCGTCCTGGTTTCCGTCTTTCCGTCGCTTTGCCCAGATGGCTCTTCTCTCTGAAGTTGTATGTTGACATCCCCCGTTTAAGGCTCCCTGTTGTGCTTTGAATTTCAAAAGCTGCCTGAATTCATATTTTTGGGCTGGGGCCTGACATTTCATTCGCCAGCCGGGCTGCATGTTTAATGATCAATTTATAAATCCCCCCCCCCTTTTTTTAATGTAAAGCTGCAGATAATTGGCATTAGCGGATTCTTTGCCAGGGCCGTTGATCACCCATTTCTCCTGCCAACTTTGATGGAGACGGGGGTGCTTTGGGACGTGGCGAAATAGAAATTATATTTGCTAGGGAGAATGCATAATGCAGAATAACAGAGTTGGAAGGGACCTTGGAGGTCGTCTAGTCTAACCTCTGCCCAAGCAGGAGACAAACACAATTTCTGATAGATGGCAGTCTAGTCTCTTCTTGAAACTCTCCAGTGATGAAGCTCCCACAACTTCTGAAGGCAACTTCTGTTCCATGGGTGGATAGTTCCCACTGTCAGAAACTCCCTCCTTATTTCTAGATTGCGTCTCTCCTTGGTCAGTTTCCATCCACGATTCCTCGTCTGGCCTTCAGGTGCTTTGGAAAACAGCTTGACCGCCCTCCTCTCTGGGACAGCCCCTCAAATATTGGAAGACTGCTATCTTGTCTCCCCTGGTCCTTCTATTCACTAGACCAGCCATGGCCACTTCAGTGGTGGGTTTTTAAATTTTTTTAGAACCTCTTCTGTAGGTGTGGCCTGCTTTGTGGGAGTGGCTTGCCGGCCATGTGGCCGAGTGGAAGTGGCTTGCCAACCATGTGACCAAGTGGGAGTGGCTTGGCAGTCATGTGACTGGGTGGGCATAGCCAACTTGTAAAAGGTGGTGAAACTCACTTAACAACGCTCTTGCTTAACAACCAAAATGTTGATTCAGAAACTCTGGCATTTGAAACACGCAAGTCTTAAAGCTGTCAAGTTACAAGACCCTTGTACCCCTAACCCTTTAGAAAAAAAAAACCCAGGGGTGTTCAAACTTGACAGCTTTAAGACTTGTGGACTTCAACTCCCAGAATTCCTCCTCCAGTCATGTTGGCTCAGGAACTCTGGCATTGAAGTGTGCAGGTCTTAAAGCTTTCAAGTTACAAGACCGTTGCGCCCCTAACCCTTTAGAAAAAAACAACCCAGGGGTGTTCAAACTTGACAGCTTTAAGACTTGTGGACTTCAACTCCCAGAACTCCTCCTCTCGCTCTTCATCTTGATGATGTGCGGTCGGGTGGGAGGGAGGGAGCTGGAACTGGTTCTAAACGGCACTGTAGATTTGTGGAACATCTTCTATAGAAGAGGTTAGAACTGGCAGGAAAACACCCCTGACCCAGTTCCTGCAACCGTTCATCGTATGCTTTAGGAAGAAAAATAGAGATTACTCAGCCTTTTTGAAAGATTAACAGAGTTGGAAGGTACCGTAGAGGTTATCTAGTCCAAACCTTTACTTAAACATGGGACCCTACATCATTTCTGACAAATGGCAGTCCAGTCTCTTCTTCAAAGCCTCCAGTGATGAAACTGCCAAAACTTCAAGGCAACTTCTGTTCCATGGGTTGATTGTTCTCCCTGTCAGAAAACTTCTCCTTATTTCCAGGTTGAATCTCTCCTTGGTCAGTTTCCATCCATTATTCCTCATCTGGCCTTCAGGTGCTTTGGAGAATAGCTTGACCCCCTCCTCTCTATGGAAGCCCCTCAAATATCGGAAGATGCTCTCCCGTCTCCCCTGGTCCTTCTCTTCCCTAGACCAGCCATGCCCAGTTCCTGCAACCGTTCTTCATATGTTTTAGTCTCCGGTCCCCCAATCCTCCTGGTTGCTCTTCTCTGCACTCTTTCTAGAGTCTCAATATGTTTTTTATAGTGTGGTGACCAAAATTGGATGCAGTATTCTAGGTGTGGCCTTTCTAAGGCTTCATAGAGTGGTATTAGTATCTCCCTTTATCTTGATTCCATCCCTCTGTTAATGCAGTTTAGGATTGCATTGGTTGTTTTGGCTGCTGCCACACACGGCTGGCTCCTATTTGGCTGGTTGTCCACTAAGAGGCCAAGATCCCTCTCACAGTTATTAAACCTGGTTTCCCCAAGTCTTTATGTGTCCTTTTGATTTTTCTTGCCCAAGTGTAGGATTTTACTTTTCTCTGCACTGAGTTTCATTTTGTATATTCAACCTGAGGATGAACTCACCAAATGGGTTGGCCTCGCAGAAGACAATAGTCAACCAAAGATATCATTGATCAGTTTTGCATGGTGAGGAATAGGTCCCTTCCAACTCTGTTATTCTGAATATAGTCTGCTTTTGTTAATAAGTTCATATGGTCTTCTTAAGAGACACCTATTGTCATTTGAGCTCCCACGTTCTTCTCACTGGAGCATCTGTGGATGGATTTTCCCCGCTATCTATTATTATTATTTTTATTTTTGTCCATTGCAATCAATATCTGAGTAAATGGACACGTGTGGAGAAAACCACAAATACTGAAATAGTTCAGCTGATGAGTTTCACAGCCTCGTGTGAAAAGTATTGATTTATCTGGAAGGGTCGAGCACTGAGCAATATTTTGGATTCACCGAGAAGAAGAGGAAACCGAAACACGCTGAATTCTTGCACCAAGGATCTCTCTGGGCGTTAAATCTCCCCCCCAAAAACCCCCCCACAAAAGTATTCCTATGAAGTTTTCCAAAGGATAGGAACTCTATGAGAAAAATTGGTATAAAGAGAATTTCTTAGTACATTTCTTCTCTAGGACTTTTTTAAAAAAAAACCTCAGAACTTACAGCATTTTTTTAGACAAGTGAACTCATTTTCAACTGTTCCTTTTGCCAACACGCTGATATTCTTTCTTTATAAGCGGAAGATGGATGCGGAGAGAAAGGGAATAATTCAGAAGAATGAACAAAGATGGCATGGCATGAGAAATACAAAAGCCAGGTTCCCAGCTTAATAAATAAATTGGTGCTGAATAATGCTCCCATTATTATAATCCCATTGACACGCATATATTTTGTTAATTCTATTTACTTTTCTCCACATTGAATTTCATTTTGTTAGATAGGGTTCAAGTCTCACAAGATCCATCTGGATTGTTGAGCCTAACTGCTAAGATTTTGATCACGTGACCCTGGGGAGGCTAAAATGGTCATAAGTGTGAAAAACAGTCATGTTACTTTTTTCAATGGTCTTGTAACTTCAAACAGTCACTAACTGAACGTAAGTCGAAGGCTACCCCCACAATGGGTTGGCAAGAAAACAGCCAACCTCGGGGAGCATCAGGGACTCCACAGTTGACCCTGAGCTACACATATTCTCTTTTATTGGTAGAAGGAAGGCAGAGGCACTTCACAACCATGTTGCGTACTTAACAACGACAAGGATTCACATAACCTCTGTGGCAAGAGAGGTTGAAAAATGGGGCAAAATTCAAACAAGTGTCTTGTTTAGCAACAGAAATTTGGGCGTCTTGTGTTTCTAAGTTGAGGACTATCTGTAACTACCTATTCATCCATCCATCCATCCATCCATCCATCCATCCATCCATCCATCCATCCATCCATCCATCCACCCACCCACCCACCCACCCACCCACCCACCCACCCACCCACCTACCTACCTACCTACCTACATCCATCCATCCATCCATCCATCCATCCATCCATCCATCCATCCATTCATCCATCATCTTTCTATCTATCCATCCATCCACCATCTATCTAATTGTCTGTCTATCTCTCTACCTACCCATCTATTCATCCATCCTATCTATCTATCTATCCATCCATCCATTCATCCATCCATCTTTCCATCCAGCCTTCTATCCCCATCTCTGCCTGCCTGCCTGTCTGCCCACCCATCCATCCATCCATCCATCATCTATCCATCCATCTTTCTATCTCTACCCATCTCTGCCTGCCTGCCTGCCTGCCTGCCCGCCAATCCATCCATCCATCCATCCATCCATCCATCCAGCTATCTATCCTCATCTCTCGGTGCCTGCCTACCTACCCATCCATCCATCCATCCATCCATCTTTCTATACATCCATCCATCCATCTATCCTCATCTCTGCCTGCCTGCCTGCCTGCCTGCCTGCCTGCCCGCCCGCCCGCCCATCCATCCATTTATCCATCCATCCATCCATCCATCCATCCATCCATCTAATTTAGATGGCCACCCACTCACTATCCTTGTCTCCGGGCACTTACGGGCATTAAACCCGTATTAGGACAAATTATGACTTTCATGTCTCCGTCTCTTCCACCAAGTTCCCATTTTACAGACAGTCTTGAACCTTCCTATAATTCCTCAAGGGGGAAGCATCTTTATTTGGTGGAGAGTGGAGAGAGAGAGAGAAAGAAGAAGCTTTTGCGGGTTATGTGCCTGTTGTTTTTGATAGGCACTCAGTCCCTTCCCCCCCTCACTCCCTTCTGCAGGGGTGGGGGGCTTTGCATGAAAACAAGTCCTTTCTCTCTGAAGAGCTCACCTGTTCCCCCTGCTTGTTCTCCCACCTGGCTGTAATCCTGTAGCTATTGACATCTCCGTGGGAGGCTGTGCCAATGATTACTATGTCAAAAGAGGAATTAGGGCTACAGGTGAGAAATAAGCAGCAGGAGCAGGTGAGCTCCGGAGTGGAAGCCGATCTTGTTCCCATTCTGCTCTCCTGTTAATGCAGAGCAATGCGTCTCAGATGTCTGTAGGTGTAAAATTTGCATCTCTTCCCTGGCAAGTATCTTGTTTCAAATGAAGTTTCTGATCTGTATGCTAAACTTCTTTTCTTTGGGAAACTAAGCAACCGTGTGTGGTGCATTCCAATGAGGGATTATATCCAGAGGTTTTAACACACGCCGATTTTATGCGGGCGCCTTCCAGCACACCTTTTCAGGTGGTTACGGTGAGCAGAGCTAGTGAGGCACAGAAACCAGCTGGGCTGTGTGGGCGGGGCAGGCCAGCCAGAGGTATATAGCACAGGCTAGCGTTGGGGCAGGTGGGCGGGCCCAGCCAGTGGGCAGAATTACCAGTTCGCTCAAACCGGTCCAAACTGGCAGCAGAGCACCTCTGATTAAATCCTAGAATCCTAGTGCTGGAAGGGACCTTGGAGGTCTTCTGGTCTAACCTCCTTAGGGTGGGATTCAAATTTTTTTACTACCAGTTCTGTGGGGGTGGCTCAGTGGGAGTGGTGTGACTTGGTGGACCGTGGCAGGGGAAGGATACTGCAAAATTTCCATTCCTTCCCCCACCCCACTAACCTGCTTTCCAGCTCTCTTCTCCTGTCAGGGCAACAAAAGAAGACCCAGCCGATCAGCTGGGACTCGGGAGGCAGCCAATCGATGGGGGCGGGGCCAGCCAGAGGTGATGTCAGGGTTCCAAATAGCATCCAAAATTAAATCAGAGTCCGAGGCAAAGTATTCCTCAAAGTTCCAATTTATTAAGAGAGCCGTGTTGGCACATCTGGGAAAACCCAAATCTGAAAGCTTCCCGGTTTTCCCCACCCAGTTGAAAGTTCAAGATTTTGCCCCCACACCCACAAGCCCATCCCATGGTCCCATCTCCCTCTGCCATGCTGGCAGCTTCCACCCATCCAGTTCAGGTCAGGTTCAGAGGTGCAGAGACAAAGGATAATGACCTTGGCTTTCTAGAAAGAATGTTGTTATGGCTGCCTATCATCCAACTCCATACAATTCCCCCTTCCCATTTTCCCACCATAGAAAATGCATAGTTGAATAATAGGAAGTGTGGCAGGCCAAAGATCCAAAAGAAAAGATGCCTGCAGGCCTGACACCGTTCTCCTATGCAGGGCAACAGAAGAAGACCCAGCCGATCAGGCAAAGAATAGATGGGGCGGGGCCAGCCAGAGGTGGCATTTGCTGGTTCTCCAAAATACTCAAAATTTCCACTGCCGGTTCGCCCTAACTGGTCAGAACTGGCTGAATACTTCTGAATCTCCTGCCCAAGGCAGGAGTCCTCATACCATCCGGGACAAATATCTGTCCAATTTTCTTGAAAACCTCCAGTGATGAAGCATCCACAACTCTATTCCACTGATTGACCATTCTCAGTGTTAGGAAATTCCTCATGACCCAACTAGGTAACATCATCAATGCTGGGAGGAAGTAGGGTTTGGGAGGGGGAGGAGGAGGAGGAGGAGAGGGAACAGTGCAACTGTCATATGTACATGCCAGTTTCCAAGCTCCTGAATTTTGATCTTGGGATCATGCCACGCTACAACAATCGTAGATGTGAAAAACGTTCAGAAGTCAATTTTTCCAGTGCTGTTGGATCTTGGAACAGTCACTAAATAAACTCTTGTAAGTCAAGGATCGTCTGTACTGTACTCCCTCAGCTCAGCTGTCCTGAGCACAGCTGTTAATTTATTTCCTGAGGTTCAATTTGTTGTTGTTAGTGGTGAAGTTGTGCCCTACTCATCGTGACCCCATAGACGACGCCCCTCCAGGCCTTCCTGTCCTCCACCATCCCCTGGAGTCCATTGAAGCTCACGCCGACTGCTTCAGTGACTCCATCCAGCCACCTCCTTCTCTGCCATCCCCTTCTTCTTCTTTTGCCCTCCATCATTCCCAGCATGAGGCTCTTCTCCAGGGAGTCCTTCTTCCTTCTCATTAGGTGGCCAAAGGATTTGAGTTTCCTCTTCAGGATCTGGCCTTCTAAAGAGCAGTCAGGGTTGATCTCCTCTAGGACCTGACCGGTTGGGCCGCCTTGCGGTCCAAGGGACTCGCAGGAGTCTTCTCCAACCCATTGTAATTCCATGGACCACATTCCTCAAGGCCTTCCCGTACTTTACCATCCTCTGGAGTCCATTGAAGCTCACGCCGACTGCTTCAGTGACTCCATCCAGCCACCTCCTTCTCTGCCGTCCCCTTCTTCTTCTTTTGCCCTCCATCGTTCCCAGCATGAGGCTCTTCTCCAGGGAGTCCTTCCTTCTCATTAGGTGGCCAAAGGATTTGAGTTTCCTCTTCAGGATCCGGCCTTCTAAAGTGCAGTCAGGGTTGATCTCCTCTAGGACTGACCAGTTGGATGGCCTTGCAGTCCAAGAGACTTGCAGGAGTCTTATCCGGCACCAGAGTTCAAAGGCCTCCATTCTTTGGCACTCAGCCTTCCTTATGGTCCAACTTTCACAGCCATCCATTGCAACTGGGAAAATCACAGCCTTGACTGGACACGCTTTTGTTGGCAGGGTGATGTCTCTGCTTTTTAGGATGCTGTCTAGATTTGCCTTCGCTTTCCTCCCCAGGAGCAAGCATCTTTTAATTTCTTGGCTGCCGTCCCCATCTGCAGTGATCTTGGAGCCCAGGAAAGTAAAATTGGTCACTGCCTCCATTACTTCCCCATCTATTTGCCAGGAATTGAGAGGAATTGAGATTTCCCCCTAAATTGCAAACCTTGAATTTGGGGACAAATCCAACAAAATTGACTGGATTTCAGTTCTCCAACATCACAGAAGCCCCTTTGGAGAGGCTAAACTTCTTGTGAGTCATCCAGAGAAATCCCTTTGTTTAGAAAATATAAAATCCTATTATTTCTCGTTTCCCTTCCTCCACGGAGCTTTGAAATCCCAATTTTGACAGATTACGCCGCTCTCCGCCTTCTGCTTTTATTCCAGGCACTTTGACACCCCCGAGATTAGCGTGCATTATATCAAATAATGACGTAAGCACCACCGAAATACATACTTTGACAGGGGCGAAGCCAGATCACCGGCTGGTTTCATTGAAGGCTTCCAAGAATTATCCCTAAGAGGGCATCCTTCGGATTTCGCCTCTTTTTCAAATAGCGCTTTAATGTTTCATTTGGCTTCCTTGGAGATCGATAAAGGTTCCCCTCGCACATATGTGCTAGTCGTTCCTGACTCTAGAGGGCGGTGCTCATCTCTGTTTCAAAGCCGAAGAGCCAGCGCTGTCTCTGTGGTCGTGTGGCCGGCATGACTAAACACTGAAGTTGCACGGAACGCTGTTACCTTCCCACCAAAGGTGGTTCCTATTTTTCTACTTGCATTTTTCTTACATGCTTTCGAACTGCTAGGTTGGCGGAAGCTGGGACAAGTCACGGGAGCTCACTCCGTTACGCTGCGCTAGGGATTCGAACCGCCGAACTGCCGACCTTTCTGATCAACAAACTTCCTTGGAAATCAGCAATTTCATGGCACTTATGAGATGTCCTACCTAGCAGGAATCGCTTAATCTTCTAAAGTATCGGGGTACAGGACCTGATGGAGACGCATGGATTCTCCCCACCCCAATTCTTCTGCTGTTGAGTTTGCCATTCTTCCACTGGACTTTTTTCCCCCTCCAAGATAAGCAGTGAAAATTATGGAGGGAGACCAAATGTGGGAACTCACAAGACCATTCCTTCGTTAGACTGGAAGGACTTTGAGACAGTATGCTTTTCTAGAACACAGAACGATAAAGAGTTGGAGGTCATCTAGACCAACCCCCTGCTCGAGCAGGAGACCCTCTACCCGTGATGGCGAACCTATGGCACGCATGGCCAAAGTGGCACATGGAGCCATGTCGCCTGTCATGCACGGTGTTGCCGGTTCCTCTTCCAGGTTTCTGCTGTGCATCTGGTGCAACAATCAACTTTCCTTTCTTTTCCCTTCCCTTCTTCATCCATTTGCTTCTTTCCCTTCTTCATCCATTTGCTTCTTTCCCTTCTTCATCCATTTGCTTCCTTTTTTTCCCTTTCCTTCTTTTCTTTTCCCTTCTCTTCCCTTCTTCATCCATTTTCTTCCTTTCTTTTCCTTACCTTTCCCTTCCCTTCTTTCCCCTTCCCTTCTTTATCCATTTGCTTCCTTTTCTTTTTCTTTTCCTTCTTTTCTTTTCCCTTCCCTTCTTCATCCATTTGCTTCCTTTCCCCCCTTTCCTCTCCTTTCCCTTCCCTTCTTCATCCATTTGCTTCCTTCCTTTTCCTTTGAGTTGAAGTTCCCAGATGGTGAAGAGGCCCCACTTTCCCACCCCTGCTTTAGACCGATTATCAGGGACACCAGTTGGGTCCATGAAAGCCAGGTTTTCTGCGTGATGCTTCCGTCCATCGGCAGGCGAATGGGGGGGGGGGGAGGGGGGAATGCAAATCCGAACAGCTGCAGGGGGAAATCTCTGCCAAGGCCCCCGTTCTCGGCTAAACGGGGCGCCTTCTCCCTGGTGCAATTAACAAATCCCACTCTGGCAGCTTTTCAGCCGGGGAGATCATCAAGGTAGATTACTTTCCAGCAGATGAACTAAAGACTTGCAGGTGTTCCATCCATCGCGCACCCCCCCCTCCCCCGCGCCCTTCCTTTCCAAAACCTCCCTGCTTTTTAACGAGCCCAATTTTGGCAAAGGAAGCATCCCGGGCATGCATTATGCATGAGAGCCGTTTGCCCGCCACGCTCCCGGCGTCATCCTTGGCCTTTTCCAGGTTGGACGACACCAATTAAGCACTGGGGTTCTTATTATTCTTTTTTTTTTTTTATTATTCAATAATCTGAACTCTCACGTCCTTTAACATACCGGTATCGATGTCGTAAACAAGTTCTAATGGGCCCTAGAGGATTGTGTGTGTGCGTTTGTGTGTGTGTGTGTTTTTCCTCATCGGTTTCCTGCCCATCAGCGACAGGGATTGGACTCTGCAGGGTGAAGGGAAGAATTAAACAGAGAGAAAGAGAAAGAGAGAAGGAAAGAGAAGGAAGGAAAGAGAGACAGAAAGAAAGGAAAGGAAGGAAGAAGGAAAAAAGAGGAAGAAAAGAAAGATAAGAGAGAGCAAGCAAGAAAGAGAGAGAGAGAGAGAGAAGGGAGGAAAGGAGGGAAAGAAAGGAAAGAGAAACAAAGAAAGAAAAAGAGAAAGTAAAAAAGGAAGGAAAGGAGGAAGAAAAGAGAAAGAAAGAAAGAAAAAAGAGAAAGAAAGAGAAGGAAGGAAGAAAAAAGGAAAGGAGAAAGGAAAGAAAGAAAGAAGAGAGAGAAAGAAAGAAGGAACAAAGGAAGGAAAGGAGGAAGAAAAGAAAGACAACACACACATACACACAGAGGCAGGTTGTTTCGGTGGTTTGGCCTTCCTTTCGGGATTTTGAAATTCACTGAACTGAAAACGCAAAGAGAAGTTTCCTCCTCCTCCTCTTCTCCATTCCCCACTCCCTAGCACTGATGATGTTACCTAGCTGGGTAAGAAAAGGTCTTCAAGAAAACAATCAAGCAGAGAACACCAAGGGCCCCACAGTCCTCCTCCTCCTCCTTCTCCTCCTCCACTTCCTCTTCCTCCTCTCCACAACCCCGTCTCTTGTAGCATTGATGGTGTTACCAAGTTGGGTCATGAAATGTCTGCAAGAAAATAACCAAGTACGGAATACCAAGGACCTCACAGTTCTCCTCCTCCTCCTCCTCCTCCTCCTCCTCCTCCTCCTCCTCCTCCTCCTTCTTTTTGGGGATTGCACACTTGAAATACAGCAATTACCATCATACATCATTCCTGAACGATAGCCCCCTTATCTCCAGCTCTGAAACTCCACAGCTCACCTCTTTTCCTTTTATTATCTATCTTATTTATCTTAGGGTATTAATATCCCCCATCCCCGTTCTCTTTGGCTGCTTTCTAATGATCAAACTTTTTTTTAAAAAGAAACTAAACGAATATTTCAGGAAAAAATGGGTAATAAAATGAGAGCCCAAACCACACATTCCCCCCCTCCCCACTTAAGTTCCACTTTGTACATTATTGGAAGCAAATCCTTTTTTTTAAAAAAAAAGATTTATTCAGAAAGAAATACACAACTCTCTGGGTTGCTTAATAGTACTTTCTTTGAAGGGAATAATAATTGTCATATGTTTTTTTTAAAAAAGACACCTAATAATTTGCCGCAATAAGACCACTTCAATTGAAGAGGAGTAAGGAAAACTGAACAAAGCTTGGAAATAATTTAGAATAGAATAGAATAACAGAGTTGGAAGGGACCTTGGAGGTCTTCTAGTCCAACCCCCTGCCTAGGCAGGAAACCGTACACCACTTGGTTATCCAACATCTTTCTAAAAACTTCCAGTGTTGGGGCATTCACAACTTCTGGAGGCAACTTCTGTTCCACTGATTCATTGTTCTAACTGTCAGGAAATTTCTCCTCAGTTCTACATTGCTTCTCTCCTTGATTAGTTTCCACCCATTGCTTCTTGTTCTATCCTCAGGTGCCTTGGAGAATAGTTTGACTCCCTCTTCTTTGGGGCAACCCCTGAGATATTGGAGGACTGCTATCATGTCTCCCCTGGTCCTCCTTTTCATCAGGCTAGACATCCCCAGTTCCTGCAACCGTTCTTCATATGTTTTAGTCTCCAGTCCCTAATCCTCTTTGTTGCTCTTCTCTTTAATATGAGGTTGGACAACCATTAGTCTGGAATAGTGTAGCATTTCCAGCTTTCTTTCAGAAGTTGTAGGTGCTCCAACACTGGTTGCTTTTAAGATTGGACACCCATTGTCAGAAATGGTTTTTGGCTACCATCATCTAAGAAATGAAGTTATTCAGAGCCTCTTTTCAATTCTTCCTCGTCCCCCCCCTGGATAGACCCTGGAGTAATTTTTCAGCATCCCTTGGCGCATCTCGTCTGGTCTCTGGGCCTGCCTGTTGTGACGAATGTCACCAAGTTTCTTCCCTGCGTTCATTCATCAGCTTTGCAAAAGGTTGCCCGGTGAATGCGCCCTAAATGAAGGACGTGGTGGCTCAAAGGGACAGGGTGGCTCAGTGGCTAAGATGCTGAGCTTGTCGATCAGAAAGGTCAGCAGTTCGGCGGTTCGAATCCCTAGCACCGCGTAACGGAGGGAGCTCCCGTGACTTGTCCCAGCTTCTGCCAACCGAGCAGTTTGAAAGCACATTAAAAGTGCAAGTAGAAAAATAGGCACCACCTTTGGTGGGAAGGAAACAGCGTTCCGTGCACCTTTGGTGTTGAGTCATGCCGGCCACATGACCACGGAGATGTCTTTGGACAGCACCGGGTCTTCGGCTTTGAAACGGAGATGAGCATCGCCCCCTAGACTCAGGAACGTCTAGCACATATGTGCTAGGGGAAACCTTTACCTTTTTATACACTATATATCCGTTGTGTGTTTGTGTATCGTCAACTTTCCAACGGTTAAGTAATATCCCATTCAGTACAAGGTGAAATGTTTTTACCTCAAATTCCGCACTAATGGCCAATCAGACGCTATTTTATAAGGGCCTGAATGGATTCCCTGGCTCCGTATTTCAAAAATTAAACATTTTTCAGACATTATCATTTAATGGGCTTTTCTGTTCTTTTTTTTCCCCGCCACGCTTCCAGTTGATTTTATGTAACCCTGGATGCTCGCAATTCCTGGATACGCTGAAGTGCCTTGTTTACAGCCCCAGATCCTGCAGGCGATGCTTTTATATTTATTTTACCTGTGTAGGCAGAATTAAATTGCAGATTTGATAGCACCTTCCTCTCTTTCGCTTGAAAGCAGTGAGCTGGGCAGGTGCGCTGGCTCTTGATAATCAAACCATTTCATTTCTGTCTCTCTCTTTTTTTTTTAATTGCCCTATAAACCACAGACAGGAACTAGCCAAGGAACCGTAGAGAGGATTTTAACACAATAACGGAGTTGGAAGGGAGGTTGGAGGCCTTCTAGTCCAACCCCCACGCCCTGCTCAAGCAGAAAACTCGATACATTGAGTAGTCCATAGTCCTCGATTTACCATCACAATGACGAGCCCGAAATTTCTGCGGTTAAGTTGGACCTTTGTTAAGTTTCGGCCCATTGTGCGACTTTCCTTGCCGCGTTTGTTAAGTGAATCGCCGTGGTCGATAAGTTACTGGCCCGCCTCGTTAAGTGAATCTTGCTTCCCCGTGGATTTTGATGGTCAGAAGAATCACAGGACAGCAATGGTCGTAAATAGGAACCAGTGGCCAAATGTTCTGAATTTTGATCAGGTCATCATGGGGAGGCGGCAAAGGTTTATGAAAGTTATGAGAAACGGTCCTAAGTCCCATTTGTTTTGAATGCCATGGAAACTTTGAACGGTCACCAAACCAACGGTTGTAAGTCAAGGACTGCCTACACCGTTTCAGACAGGTAGCCGCCCAGTCTCTTCTCCAAAGCCTCCAGTGATGGAGCACCCATAACTTCTGGAGGCAAACTGTTCCACCGGTTAATTACCCTCACTGTTAGGAAGTTTCTCCTGAATTCCAAGTTGCTTCTGTCCTTGATTAGTTTCCATCCGTTGTTTCTTGTCCTGCCTTCTGGTGCTTTGGAGAATAAATCCCCCCTCCACTTCTTTGGGGCAGCCTTTCAATACTGGAATTCTGCTCTCATGTCCCCCCCTAGTCCTTCTTTTCTCTAGACTGGCCATACCCAAATCCTGCAACGTTTCTTCGTATGTTTTAGTCTCCAGGCCTTTAAATGTCTTTGTTGCTCTTCTCTCCATTCCTTATACAATAATACAATGGCAGAGTTGGAAGGGACCTTGGAGGTCTTCTAGTCCAACCCCCTGCCTAGGCGGGAAACCTTATACCATTCCAGACAAATGGCTATCCAACATCTTCTTAAAGACTTCCAGTGTTGGGGCATTCACAACTTCTGGAGGCAACTTCTGTTCCACTGATTCATTGTTCCAAATGTCAGGAAATTTCTCCTCAGTTCTAAGTTGCTTCTCTCCTTGATTAGTTTCCACCCATTGCTTCTTGTCCTTCCCTCAGGTGCCTTGGAAAATAGCTTGACTCCCTCTTCTTTGTGGGAGAGATTGGAAGACTGCTATCATGTCTTCCCTAGTCCTTCTTTTCACAAAATTAGCCATACCCAATTCCTGCAAGGGTTATTTGTATGTTTTAGTCTCCAATCCCCTAATCATCGTTGTTGCTCTTCTCTGCACTCTTTCTAGAGTCTCCACATCTTTTCTACATCGTGGCGACCAAAACTGGATGCCGTATTCCAAGTGTGGCCTTACTAAGGCCTTATAAAGTGGTATTAACCCTTCACGTGATCTTGATTCCATCCCTCTGTTTATGCAGCCTAGAACTGTGTTGGCTTTTTTGGCAGCTGCTGCCCACGGCTGGCTCCTATTTAAATGGTTGTCCACTAGGACTCCAAGATCCCTCTCACAGTTACTACTATTGAGCAAGGTACCACCTATACTTTACCTGTGATGGAGCACCCACAACTTCTGGATGCAACTTCTGTTCCACTGGTTACTTGTTCTGACTGTCAGGAAATTTCTCCTTAGTTCTAAGTTGCTTCTCCCCTTGATTAGTTTCCACCTATTGCTTCTTGTTCTACCCTCAGGTGCTTTGGAGAATAGCTTGACTCCCTCTTCTTTGGGGCAGCCCCTCAACTACTGGAATACTGCTGGAAAACTATTGGAAAACTGTTGGAAAACTATTGGAAAAAATAAAAGATTGGCTGGAGGAGATTACCACACACCAAATTGAACTAAAACCTGAATTATTTCTGTGAGGAATTATAAAAGGAAATTATGAGAAAAATATTAGATACTTAAGTCTACACATAATCACAGCAGCGAGAATTATATTCACACAAAACTGGAAAAATAATTACACACCAACAGAAGAAAATGTAATAAAAATTTTTTTGGGAATGGATAGGCTCACAAAAGAATTAAAAGAGAAAGAGGAATCTCAATATTACTCCGTACGGGATTTATGGTATAATTGGCTAGAGGAAAGGTGGGGAAAAGCAGGAAAGCAAAAAAGAAAGGAAGAAAGATTAACAAATTAATGAACAACTGCAAAACTGCAAAATGGTTAAAAGACAGAAATACGAGATAGACTGTAACAAATAAATAGGAAATGGATACAAAATGACTCATATGTAATAAAGGTTGTTATACATAGAATATATAGAATGTTATATATAGAATGAAGACAAAAGATGTATGAAGTAATGTAAATGCACATATATATAAAGTTACAGTTCTAAAAGACTTATTTGTACATATAAAGGAATCACAACAGATATGTAAAAGAAATCTAATGTGTTGCCAAGATGTGAAGTTTGCATGAACAAAATAAAAAGTTTTTAAAATTTTTTAAAAAAAACAATATGTCAGCAAATGTTGGAAATACAATGAAAAAACTGGCATGTTTTATCATCTGTGGTGGACTTGTGTTAAAGCAAAGAAAAAAAAATGGCCAAAAATACACTGATGGCTAGAATAGGAAAACATGTAGATTTTAAACCTGAACTGTTTTTATTAGGAATGCTATCAGGAAAAAAATTGATAAGAAAAGTATGTATTTAATATTACATGTCTTAACAGCAGCGAAGGTTATCTTTGCACAATACTGGAAAAAATGAAGAAACCCCGCAAGAGGAAGAGATAATTCAGAAGATACTAGATTGTCCAGAAATGGATAGACTTGCATTGAAAACCAGACAGAAAGAAGAGACAGAATATTATCAAGCAGGGCACTTATTTTACCAGTGGTGGGGGAAAAAGGGGTGGGAAAAAAATCTGTATTGCTAACCAAATTAAATACCTGTTCTGACCAAGGCTTCCCCAGCAGCACGAAGCCGAGTCCTCGTCCCGAGAAACCCTTCTTATTCAATTTATAGTGAATTCCTCTCCAGCAAAGTCTTTCCCCTCCCACAGTCTTTCAAGATAGTTCACAATTACTGACCTTGATCAGGCTTGGCAAGTGGCCAGGCCGATATCTTTCACATGCCGCAATACTTGGCAAGAGAATGCAGGAATGAACTAATGGTCTCCTGCAAACTCCACTCCCCTTTCGCTCCTCTTTCTTCCCTATGGGAGGGGCCATTCGCCATCCACCTGTGGCCTTACTCCCAAGTCGACCTTTGTTCCTTAGCTGTTCCCTTCATCTGGCAACTCTGCGCATGCGCACACTGGGAACAGGCTCCAGCTGTTCTTCTGCCCCACTGATCTCTGACTCTGAAGGCAGCTGATAACTGTCAGACGGCCTTGGCCCCCTCTCTGCCTCCGACGCAGAGCCCTCATCCGAGCCTTCTCCGGACTCCAGGACTGGCCCAGGTTCCTCCCCAACCTCCTCACTGTCCGAATCTGTCGCCACCTCTACTGGCCACTGGCAGGCCACAACAATACCCAGACAACACGATGTTTATTAAGCACTAAGAAATATAATTAATAGAAAATTAATAACATTTATATATGACATATTGTCAGGGTTCCAAATAGCATCCAAAAGTAAATCAGAGTCCAAGGCAAAGTATTGCTCAAAGTTCCAATTTATTAAGAGAGCCATGTTGGCACATCTGGGAAAATCCGAATCTGAAAGCTTCCCAGTTTTCCCCACTCAGTTGAAAGTTCAAGATCTTAGCAGTAGCAATAGCAGTGAGACTTATATACAGCTTCATAGGACTTTCAGCCCTCTCTAAGCGGTTTACAGAGTCAGCATATCGCCCTCACAGTCTGGGTCCTCATTTCACCCACCTCGAAAGGATGGAAGGCTGAGTCAACCTTGAACCAGTGAGATTAGAACTGCTGAACTGCAGATAACAGTCAGCTGAAGTGGCCTGCAGTACTGCACCCTAACCACTGCGCCACCTTGGCTCCTTGCCCCCACACCCACAAGTCCATCCCATGGTCCAATCTCCCACTGCCATGCTAGCAGCTTCCACCCATCCAGTTCCGGTCAGGTGCAGAGGTGCAGAGACAAAGGATAATGACCTTGGCTTTCTAGAAAGAATGTTGTTATGGCTACCTATCATCTAACTCCGTACAATCCCCCCTCCCATTTTCCCACCATAGAAAAGGCATAGCAGAATAATAGAAAGTGTGGCAGGTCAAAGATCCAAAAGAAAAGAAGACGGCAGGCCTGACACATATTTGCTATTTTGGAATTGTGGAAGCTGAATGTGGTTTTCTTTTCCTCTTTCTCCACAGATGTCTAGCCAGAGAAGTCATTGTCAGCTGGTGCCGCCTTCAGACCTGGATGGATCCTACCTTGGTGTCGCTAGACGACAAGCTTTGCGTAAGGACCACAACTCAACTCGTAGGAGCCCTAGTCTTCAGCCTTCACCTCAACCTGGTAGGAATAGGGGTGTCCTTGAGGCCAGGACCCCCGGATGTCAGACGGAGGCCAGGAACGGTGGCCTTTTGCAAAATGGATTGCCCCACAAATGCAACCCCATGTCCTCTCCAGCCACACAGCCGTTGGGTCCCCATCTCCAGAGGATTCCCGACGGGGAGAAGCGGAGGAGCGGCTGTCCTCTTCCGGGGTGTCCCATCCATCAAAAATTAGGAAACCCGGCTCACGAGCCTTTCCAAGACACTTGCCGTGTCCGAGACCGATACCCAGGGGCACCGGGCGAATCCTCCTCGGAATATTTCGGCTCGCCGCACCTCCGGAGGCCGAAGGCCGGCGACGCCTCGAGGCCAAAAGAAGCCGATCCCCGCGGCCAGGACTTCTCCGAGGAGAAACGGAAAGAGCTCCTGCTCCAGAAGATTGAGCTGGAAATCGAGAAGGAGCGCCTGCAGAATTTGTTAGCGGAGCAAGAGGCCAAGCTTCTGCATCAGCAGGAGCAGCTGCAGCAATCCAGGCGGGAGTATCACTGGTAAGCTTGGGAAAGGGGGATGAGGAACTGGTTTTTGCTAGACCAGGGATCTGCAAACTTGGTAACTTAAAGACCCTGGGACTTCAACTCCCAGAATTCCCCAGCCAGCACATCCGTCCATCCAAGAGCCGAGGTGGCGCAGTGGTTAGGGTGCAGTACTGCAGGCCACTTCAGCCGACTGCTATCTGCAGTTCAGCGGTTCTAATCTCACCGGCTCAAGGTCGACTCAGCCTTCCATCCTTCCGAGGTGGGTGAAATGAGGACCCGGACTGTGGGGGCGATATGCTGACTCTGTAAACCGCTTAGAGAGGGCTGAAAGCCCTATGAAGCGGTATATAAGTCTAACTGCTATTGCTATTGCTATTGCTATCTATCTATCTATCTATCTATCTATCTATCTATCTATCTATCTATCTATCTAATCATATCTATCTATCTATCTTTCTATCTATCTATCTATCTATCTATCTATCTATCTATCTATCTATCTATATATCTATCTATATATCTATCTATCATCTATCCATCCATCCATCCATCCATCTTAGATAAGAGCCGAGGTGGCGCAGTGGTTAGGGTGCAGTACTGCAGGCCACTTCAGCCGACTGCTATCTGCAGTTCAGCGGTTCAAATCTCACCGGCTCAAGGTTGACTCAGCCGTCCATCCTTCCAAGGTGGGTGAAATGAGGACCCAGACTGTGGGGGGCAATATGCTGACTCTGTAAACCGCTTAGAGAGGGCTGAAAGCCCTATGAAGCGGGATATAAGTCTAACTGCTATTGCTATTGCTAAGTTAAAGATCCTGCCCCAACACCCACCAGTCCATCACGTGGTCCAATCTTCCACTGCCACAAAGACAGATTCCTCCCATTCAGTTCTGGCCAGGTGCAAAGAGAAAGGATGACCTTGGCTTTCTAGAAGGAATGTTGTTATGGCTGCATATCACCCAACTACATATAATCCCCCCCCCCTCTCGTTTTCCCACCGTGGAAAAACGAATAGTAGAAAGTGTGGCAGTCCCGAAGTCCAAAAGAAAAGATGGTCCAGTCTCTTCTTAAAACCCTCCAGTGATTGAAAAGCACCCACGACCTCTGGTGGCAAGCAGTTCCACTGGTTAATTGTCCTCGCCATTAGAAAATGTCTCCTTAGTTGCAAATGACTTCTCTCCTTGATTAGTTTCCCTTCATTGTTTCTTCTCCTGCCCTCTGGTGCTTATCCTGAAGGTCTGCCTCCTTTGAAAGGTGGCCTTTGGTGGAGTTTCCACTCGGAGGAGTCCTTCTGTACTTTCAGAAGATTCTCAGTATCTTTTACCGTATAAAACAGGAGTAACGAAAGGGGGGATAAAAGCGCACGGAGTTCCTTCAAGATTGGAGCCTGCAGACGGTGAAGAGTTGGCTCTTTTTCCCTTGCAGGTTTAAAAGCCACGCTGGCCATTCGGAAGACGGGCTGATGGGGGAAGCCCTCGTGGGACCAGGCTCCTCGGCTCCGGCCGTGAACGGGATTTGTGACGGGATCAGGTAAGGTCACCTGTTGCTGCCTCGGGTGTGCCAGGATATTCTGTGATGTGCAAGGAGCTTTACTTGGTATGATCCACCACACTTTTCTTCATAACTTTTTCTCTCCTCTCCTCTTCTTTCATCTCTTCTCTTCTCCTTCTTCCTTCACTTCCCTTCTCCTTTCCTTTCCCTTCCCTGGCTTTACCTACCATTCCCCTCTTCTCTCCTCACTTTCATATTCTATTCTTATTTCTTATTCTATTCTAATTTCTATTTCTATTCTATTGTATTCTATTCTTATTTCTTATTCTATTCTTATTTCTTATTCTATTCTTATTTCTTATTCTATTCTAATTTCTATTTCTATTCTTATTTCTTATTCTATTCTTATTTCTTATTCTTATTCTATTCTAATTTCTATTTCTATTCTATTGTATTCTATTCTTATTTCTTATTCTATTCTTATTTCTATTTCTATTCTTATTTCTTATTCTATTCTTATTTCTTATTCTATTCTTATTTCTTATTCTATTCTAATTTCTATTTCTATTCTTATTTCTTATTCTATTCTTATTTCTTATTCTATTCTTATTTCTTATTCTATTCTTATTTCTTATTCTATTCTAATTTCTTATTCTAGTCTAATTTCTATTTCTATTCTATTGTATTCTATTCTTATTTCTTATTCTATTCTTATTTCTTATTCTATTCTTATTTCTTATTCTATTCTTATTTCTTATTCTATTCTTATTTCTTATTCTATTCTTATTCTAGTCTAATTTCTATTTCTATTCTATTGTATTCTATTCTTATTTCTTATTCTATTCTTATTTCTTATTCTATTCTTATTTCTTATTCTATTCTTATTTCTTATTCTATTCTTATTTCTTATTCTATTCTTATTCTATTCTAATTTCTATTTCTATTCTATTGTATTCTATTCTTATTTCTAATTCTATGCTATTCTTATTTCCTGTTCTATTTTATTCCTATTTCTTATTCTATTCTTATTATTGTATGCTATTCTATTCTTATGTCTTATTCTATTCTTATTCCACTCCATTCTACTTATAAACAGAAATTTTGGGCTCTATTATGGTTATAAGTCGAGGACCATCTGTAATAGAAACAAAGATGCTGTGATCTTACGGTTAGCAAAGTAGCAAACTCATTAGCCAAAATGACTAGGCGATTTTTTATTTTATTTTTTTGCTTTTGGGGTTGCAGTTTTTTTTTTTAAGTCTATTCTTTGGTAGTTAAGAAACACAATTATGGCATTCTAAGATAAATCAGGATGCCTTTTTCATCTCCTTTGCTAATCATAAGAACTCATCTTTTTAGTCTTTCACATTCTTTCCTAAATGAGCTAGCTCATTTTTTTCATTTCTTTTATTATTATTATTTTTTTAAAAAAAGGAAAGGGGAGGGGGGGAGAAAGAAAGAAGCAGGTGAAAAGTATTTACAATATTAAACTTGCTCACCTGAGACATTACAGGTTGAAAGCAAAGAAAGGCCAGCCTCCCCTGTTTGAAAAACATATTTTTTATAATTAAGTTCTCATTTTGAGTTAATTATCTACCATTAGCTAATTTAATTGCCATTTATTCTCTATTATCTATGGGAAGAATAGCAGAAGAGGGAGGGTGTGGGATTTGCCGGCATCTGCTGAACTAACTTCCCCACCAGGAGTGAGAATTTTACAGATTGTCCTTCACTTACAACCGTTCACTTAGAGACCGAAGTTACCACGGCACTGAAAAAAAATGATTGAATAGAACAGAACAGAATAGAATAACAGAGTTAAAAGGCACCTTGGAGATCTTCTAGTCCAACCCTCTCCTTACGCAGAAAACCCTATAACCAGGATGGCGAACCAATGGCACACGTGCCACAGGTGCCATGCGGAGCCATTTGTCAGGGCACGCGAAGTCACTTCCGGTTTGTCCGTAGGGCCGTTTTTCGTCCTCTGGAGCCTTCAGGGAAGCCTCCGGAAGGCCCCTGAAGACTCCGGAAAAGTAAAAATGGCCCTACTTCCGGTTTGCTCGTAGGGTCGGTTTAAGCCCTCCGGAGCCTTCAGGGGCCTTCCGGAGGCTTCCCTGAAGGCTCTGGAGGGCAAAAAACGACCCTCCGGAGGGCTTAAACCGGCCCTATGAGCAAACCGGAAGTCCGTTCCTTAACTTCCAGTTTGCCCATAGGGCCGTTTTTTTGCGGTTCAGAGGCTTCAGCCGCTGGCGGGCCTCCGAGGGTGGCAGGGGATGCTGTTTTCGCTCTCCCCAGGCTCCTATAAAGCCTCTGGAGACAGGGGAGGGTGAAAAAAGGATGCAAAAAATGGGGGGGTCGCGCCTCGCATGCGCACTAGGGTCACGCATTGCATTATGGGTGTGGCACACCTGCGCATGACCCCCCTGCGCTCCCCCTGCTTTTGGCACGCAAGCCAAAAAGGTTCGCTATTGCTGCCCTATACTACTTCAGACAAATGGCTATCCAACATCTTCTTCAAGACTTCCAGTGTTGGGGCATTCACAACTTCTGGAGGCAACTTCTGTTCCACTGATCAATTGTTCTAACTGTCAGGAAATTTCTCCTCCGTTCTAAGTTGCTTCTCTCCTTGATTAGTTGATTGAGGTTTGGAACAGCTTGCCACCAGAAGTTGTGTGTGCTCCATCACTGGAGAGTTTTAAGTTGAGACCCGGAAAACCACTTGTCTGAAAATGGCAGAGGGTCTTCTGCTTGAGCAGGGGGTTGGACTATAAGACCTTAGAGGTCCCTTCTGATTGATTGATTGAGGTTTGGACACCAAGGTCCCACAGAGTCCCTTCCAGTCCTAGGATTCGATCTTCGATGCATTTCAGTCTCTGAGATGAAGTCTTCTTCAAACTCGAGACTTCCAGGGGTGTTGGACTACAACCTCATTCCCCACTCCATGTCTTTCCCCCATGTCAGCTGGGAAGCATGGGCTTTAAGCCCCCAGCTAATCAGAAGGCCCAGACTCAGGGTTAGGAAGCTGCAGGAGGCATCTCAGCGACTTCTCTTGGCCAAGTCTAACTTGGAGGTTTCTCTGTGGCCTCGGGGTCACCTGAATGGTGCTCCTGGTTCCTGCAGTCTGCCTTTTTTTCCCCTCTGGAAATCCATTCAGGACTCAGGTGACCCTGAGGACTACAGAGAAACCTCCAGGTGGCCTCAGGGACCCTCTTAAAAGGATGCAAATGACCAGCTGTCTGAAAGGAATATAAAACCCTTCCCTTCCCCACCATCCAGTCAGAGTTGAAGAAGCTTCTTGGATGAGAAGCGAAACGCCTTCAAAGATAAAACGAGAAAGCCCAGTTGCCTCTTGAAACAAAAGCACCTTTGGGACAAAGTCTTAACATCTTTTTTTTGTGAACGTGTAAAGTCTTGGGTGCAAAACATGCAAAGCATTTTACATGTTCACATTGAACATGTAAAACATGCAAGTCCTGCGTTATTATTTTACATGTAAAGCCTGTAAAATATTTCCCCTCTTGGCTGAATGCCCAGGATTGGTTTATCCTCGCCCAATTACTCGGCGCAGCTTGCCCGTAACGTGAAAGGCACTTCAAGGTACCCTCCAAGGCTAAGCCAATCTACCAGTTGTACATCTTGAAAAGCTACTTCAAAGCTCCGATGCAGATGGTGGGCTATGTGCCCCGGAATCTCCCACACCACAGACATTAGTTTGCGAGAGCAGTGTGCTCAGCACCTGCGCATGCTTTCGACATCTGGGGTAGTTGAACTTCTCTCTCTCTCTCTCTCTCTCTCTCTCTTTCTCTCTCTCTCCCTCCCTCCTCTTTCTCTGTTTGTCTTTCTATCTCTATCTCTCTTTGTCTCTCTCTCCTCTCTTTCTTTTTCTGTCTCTCTCCTTTTCCTCTCTCTCTCTCTCCCTCCTTTCTTTTTCTCTGTCTGTCTGTCTATCTCTCTCTCTGTCTCTCCTCTTCCTCTCTCTGTCTCTCCTTTTTCTTTCTCTGTCTCTGTCTCCTTTTTCTTCTTCTCTGTCTGTCTCTCTCTCCCCCTCTCTCTGTCTCTCCTCTTCTTCTTTCTGTCTCTGTCTCTCTTTGTCTCTGTCTCTTTCCTTTTTCTCTCTCTGTCTCTGTCTGTCTCTCCACTTCCTCTCTGTCTCTCCTCTTTCTGTCTCTGTCTCGCTATCTGTCTCTCTCTGTCGCTCCTCTTCCTCTCTGTCTCTCTATCTCTGTCTCTGTCTCTCTCCTCTTTCTCTCTCTGTCTCTGTCTCTTTCTCTCTCCTCTTTCTCTCTCTCTCTCTTTTCCTCTCTCCTCTTTCTTTCTCTCTCTGTCTCTGTCTCTCTCTCCTCTTCCTCTCTCTCTCCTCTTTCTTTTTGTCTTTCTGTCTCTCCTCTTCCTCTCTCTGTCTCTGTCTCTGTCTCTGTCTCTCTCTCTCTCTCTCTCACACACACACACACATAGACACACACACTCCTGACATCTGGGGTAGTTGAACTTCTCCCCCCCCCTTCTGCCCTTGTATTTCAGCTGCATTGTTGCATATGCATATCTTGGGCCAGAAAACGTGGGAGTGGGGAGGGGGCTGTTTTGAAGAAGAGCCAAAGAACAGATGATCACCCAGGCAGATGCCAGGCGAGATCATGCAGCAGCTCCTCATTTCCCCTCCGAAGATCTTGGCTGAGTCGGTAGCCTGGGATAACTCTGCTTCTCCAAGGAGCTGCCCCGGGGGAGCCTGGCTGTGCCCTGGCTCTGCGGGGGTTGAGTGTCTTGGGAGCTTGCCCTACACAAGCTCTACTGAGCAGAACAAGCGGAGACCCTTCGGAGGAGTCCTTGGTGCTCTCTGAGCTTGGCTGTTTTCTACTAGAGGTTTCAATGCCAAAGGAAGTCAAGCAGACCCCACTCTCCATTAGCACTGATGAAGTTACCTAGTTGGGTAATGAAACGTCTGCAAGAAAACCATCAAGCTCAAACAGCACCAAAGACCCCACTGTCCTCTTTCTCCTCCTCCTCCTCCTCCTCCTCCTCCTCCTCCTCCTCCTCCCCTAAGGGGGCATAATTCACTTAACAAACACTTCCCTTAGCCATAGAAATTTTGGGGCTCCATTGCAGTCGTATGCCAAGGACTACCTGTGTACTGGATCTCCTGCCTGAGCAGTGGGTTAGACTAGAAGACCTCCAAGGGCCCTTCCAACTCTGCTATTCTGTCATTCTATATAGGGTCTCCTGCTTGAGCAACGGGTTGGACTAGAAGACCTCCAAGGTCCCTTCCCACTCTGCTATTCTGTCATTCCATATAGAGTCTCCTGCTTGAGCAACGGGTTGGACTAGAAGACCTCCAAGGTCCCTTCCCACTCTGCTATTCTGTCATTCCATATAGGGTCTCCTGCTTGAGCAACAGGTTGGACTAGAAGACCTCCAAGGTCCCTTCCCACTCTGTTATTCTGTCATTCCATATAGAGTCTCCTGCTTGAGCAACGGGTTGGACTAGAAGACCTCCAAGGTCCCTTCCCACTCTGCTATTCTGTCATTCCATATAGGGTCTCCTGCTTGAGCAACAGGTTAGACTAGAAGACCTCCAAGGTCCCTTCCCACTCTGCTATTCTGTTGCCTACAAATGCTTGGCCTTCCCCAACCTCCTTTCCTTTAAACATTTTGGACCACAACACCCATCTCTAACACCCCCCTCCCCACAAAAAAAAGTCAGGGGGGGACCAGGACGCTACCTAGATCCTTCACCCTCAAGCAGCAAATCTACAATTCGCCTCTCTTTGTTGGTTACTGTGGCCCTTGGGAACATTTGTGCCGTCGTTATTTCTCTGGCAGCTCTTCTGAGTTGGGGCGTCTTGAGGAGATGCCAGCTCGCTGAAGTGCCCGTCCCCACCCTTCCCCTCGCTGATATTTTTAGTTAGCGGGAAATGTCAAACTGAACATTTCACCGCAATTTTCCTTGCCTTACGGAATGCGGATTGTTAGGGTGAGGCAAATGTCGGCTTTTGCAGAATATTTTCTTTACGGCGCTGCTTCTTCTGATCGTCAGGCGAGAGAAAAAGGGCACAGGCTGTTGACAAGGAATTTCTATTTTTATTTTTTACCCCTTGTTAGAATCACCCCCCCACCCCACCCCCCCGCAATTATTGGCAGTCCCTTTGCTCGTTACGCTACTGAATTCACCCAGTTGCCCGTGTCAGCCGCCCGGTGGCTTTCCTTCTCTCCTCGTTCCGTATCGCAAAAGAGACGTTAAAGAATATTAAATTGGATTGTCGTTTTTTTCCAGAGCTACAGCTGCACTTTCCTGTAGATTTCCTCTTTCTGGTTCTGCCTTGAAAGTGCCACTGTTTCACTCTTAACAGAAGAACAGAGTTGGAAGGGACCTTGGAGGGCTTCTAGTCCACCCCCTTGCTCAGGAAGGAAATCCTTGTACCATTTCAGGCAAATCCAGTCTCTTCTTGAAAACTTCCAGTGTTGGAGCACCCACAACATCTGGAGGCAAGCCCTTCTACTGATTAATTAAGAGAATAACAAAAGTTGGAAGGGACCTTGGAGGTCTTCTAGTCCACCCCCTTGCTCAGGAAGGAAATCCTTGTACCATTTCAGGCAATTCCAGTCTCTTCTGAAAACCTCCAGTGTTGGAGCACCCACAACATCTGGAGGCAAGCCCTTCTACTGATTAATTAAGAGAATAACAAAAGTTGGAAGGGACCTTGGAGGTCTTCTAGTCCACCCCTTTGCTCAGGAAGGAAATCCTTGTACCATTTCAGGCAATTCCAGTCTCTTCTGAAAACCTCCAGTATTGGAGCACCCACAACATCTGCAGGCAAGCCCTTCTACTGATTAATTAAGAGAATAGCAAAAGTTGGAAGGGACCTTGGAGGTCTTCTAGTCCAACCCCTTGCTCAAGCAGGAGACCCTAGACCATTTTGGTGAAATGGCTGTCCAATCTCTTCTTGAAAACCGGAAGTTTTTAAGAAGAGATTGGACAACCATTGGTCTGAAATGGTATATAGGGTTTCCTGCCTAAGCACGGGGTTGGACTAGAAGACCTCCAAGGTCTCTTCCAATTCTGTTATTCTATTTCAGACAAACGGCTTTCCAATGTCTTCTTGAAAACCTCCAGTGTTGGAGCACCTACAGCCTCTGGAGGCAAGACCTTGCTCTATCAATTAGCAGCATAACAGAGTTGAAAGGAACCCTAGAGGTCTTCTAGTCCAGTGTTTCTCAACCTTGGCTACTTGAAGCTGTCTGGACTTCAACTCCCAGAATTCCCCAGCCAGCATTTGCTGGCTGGGGAATTCTGGGAGTTGAAGTCCAGACATCTTTAAGTTGCCAAGGTTGAGAAACACTGTTCTAGTCCAACCCCCTGCTTAAGCAGAAAATCCTATGCAGCTTCAGACAAATGACTATCCAATCACTGGTTAATTGTCCTTGCTGTCAATAGCAATATAGCAATAGCAGTAGACTTATATACTGCTTCATAGGGCTTTCAGCCCTCTCTAAGCGGTTTTACAGAGAGTCAGCATATTGCCCCCAACAATCCGGGTCCTCATTTTACCCACCTCGGAAGGATGGAAGGCTGAGTCAACCCTGAGCCGGTGAGATTTGAACCGCTGAACTGCTGATCTAGCAGTAGCCTGCAGTGCTGCATTTAACCACTGCGCCACCTTGGCTCTGAGGTGGCGCAGTGGTTAAATGCAGAGAATTTAACCTTGGTTCTAGGTTGCTTCTTGGCTCAGAGAATTCCTCCTTGGTTCTAGGTTGCTTCTAGAACCAAGGTTGGTTGCTGTTCTAGATTGCTTCTCTCCTTGATTAGTTTCCCTCCGTCGCTTCTTGCCCTGCCTTCAGGGGCTTTGGAGAATAGGCTCACCCCTCTTTTCTCGTGGCACCCCTGCAAATCTCGGAACAGTGCTATCGAGTCTCCCCTCTTTCCATCAGATTAGACGTAGCCAATTCCCATCATCGTTCTCTGTGGATTTTCACCTCCAGCCTCTCGGGAAAGGGGTATGTGCTCTCAATTCTCTTGCAACCCGACTCCACACACACACACACACACACACACACTATGCACGGCTGTTCGAGGTTCAGGAGAAGAAGCCGGGGCCAACCGGGGTTGCGTTCATCCAGGGCTTTTGCAAAAGACCACACTCTTTGTGAATCTCTCTCGGCCTCTGGAGGTGCATTTAATAAGGGTCCGAGGCTCCCCGTCAGCCTCTCGGATTGACTCTCACCTGCGGCTGGCTTGTCTTCGCCCGTCTCTTCCTTCCTACCTGCGGAGATGCTTTTTAAACTGACATTTTGACAGCTTCGGACGGACTTGGTTTGCAAATGGCTTGGGGATATTTTTTTTCCCCCTTCTCCTCCTCCTCCTCCTCGAGCTAACAGAAATCTCTGCTTAACCCACTTGTCAGTCATTCGTCCAACAGGCAGACTTACCTGCCAGCGTGGGATGGCTTCGTGTTGATGCTTGTAGCTTTTGAAGGGGAAGAGGGGGGGAAATAAAAATAAGAATAATACAGCAGGCCAGCCACTTACTCGGACAATGGAAAGTCCCTGGACGGATCTAGGAAAAAACGGAAAGGCTGGACTTGCTGGGAGAGAGAAATCGGACTTGTCAATCAGGGCCGTATCTCCGCAACAGATGGAGGCCGTTGCCCGTTGTTGCCTAGCAGATGTCTGCATACACGGAGAAGCTCAAGTGCAGCAGCCTCCGATGAAGGACACCTCCGCCCTTCAGAGGCTGGCATGGCTCTTCCATTAGCGGAGAAAACGGGCAGAATTACAGGCCTCAGGCGTTTTTTTTCTTTCTGCCCAGGATTCATTTCTGGCCCTTCGGTTACCAATCGCTCTATAGATAGATAGGGATGGACGGTTTTATGGATGGATTGGATGGATGAGATAGATGGGTAGGTGGATTGGATGGATGGATGGATGGATGGATGGATTGGATTGGATTGGATTGGATTGGATAGATGGATGGATTGGATGGATGGATAGATGGATAAAGCTCCATCCGCCAGAGGCAGCAGGACCAAAGCCCCTCTCCCAACTCTGAGGGCGAGGGACCCGGCTGCCCTGCTGCCTCTGGATTCCCTCCGCGAGTCTCTGCTCTCCGGGGCTGTAATTGTGCAGGCTGTGCGAGCGCGCCTATCTTTTCCACGGGGGGTCGCGGATAGGTTCCGGAGTCGCTCCATGCCTTGGAAAACATAGGCGCGCATGCACAGCCTGCACAATTACAGGCCCGGAGAGCGGAGACTCTCAGAGGGAAGCCAGAGGTAGTGGGGCAGCCGGGACAAGGGAGTGCAACCCGCGCGGCATGTACAAACAGCAAAAGAAGGAACAGGAGAGGAGTTCGGCTGTTTGAAAAGCCCCGCGTGGAACTCCTCTCATGTTCCTTCTTTTGCTGTTTGTACATGGGTGGCGTTGCCTTGTCTTTCACAGCCGCCTCATTTCCAATTGAGGGTGGGGATCCATGGAGAGGGATGGCAAAGATTGATTTCTTCCCCCTCTCCACCACCAATTGGAAACGAGGAATTCTGGGAGTTGAAGTCCATATACCGTCAAAGCAATGAAGGTTATGAAACACTGGCCTGTGGGGACGTCAATATTCAGGGTAATGGTAGTTAAACAGGGAACAGGGTTAAACATGGACTCACTAGCAGTTGTAATCTCTTAGCAGCGTCTCCTAAATGGACTTCTTCATGTGCCAAATCTTATGTACACTGATCATTGAGAAGCTTGGGGGAATTGTGGGTTTCCTTCATAGGCTGCTTTATATTCATCTCTTTTTAACTAACCATGGTTTAGGGTGGCTCCTACGGTCCTAGCGCAAATAATGTAACAAGCTGCGATCAAGCTCAGCAACAGGCAGGAGACTGTTTCCTTCCATACCTTCCCTTCTTCCGAACAAACCGAAGAGGAATGGTTTTGGAAAACTGCCAACTAGCCTGGAAGGAGGAGTCAAGTGAGGACTTAGGTTGGAGTCCTTGTGTAGCTGCAAGTGGCATAAGCTTGGAAGCCTTATCTGGTCATTCCCAGATAAGGGGAGATTCTTGTAACCTGTGTGGCAAACAATAAATTTACTGACTTTGAGACTTGACGAGCAACTGCTTGCACCATAATTCATGATAGGTTACTGCAGTATTTCTCAATCTTGGCAACTTGAAGATGTGCGGATTTCAACTCCCAGAAGTCCACACATCATCGTCAAGTTGCCAGGATGGAGAAATGCTGGTTTAATGCTCTACTTTGATGGGACTAAATAGGACCTTCGGTAGAAGATCCATGGAATTGTAAAGCCCCCCCCCCTCCCCTTCTTTATTTCTACCCCACCTTTATTATTTTTACAAATAACTCAAGGGGGTGAACATATCTAGCACACACGCTCCTATTTTGTCCACAACAACAGCCCTGTGACGTGGGCTGGTCTGAGGGAGAAGGAGTGGACCAGAGTCACCCAGCTGGTTTTCATGGCTAAAGCAGGACTATATTTCACCATCTCCCGGTGATTGGCCCAAAGTCGCCCAGCTGGTTTTCTTGCTTACGGTGGAATTAGAATTCACCCTCTCCTGGATCAAAGTCACCCAGCTGAATTTCATGCTTAAGGCAGGACTAGAACTTTCCGTCTCCTGGTGATTGACCCAAAGCCACTCAGTCACATTTGATGCCTAAGGCAGGACTAGAATTTCCCCTCTCCTACTGATTGACCCAAAGTCACCCAATCACCTTAGATGCCCAAGGGGGCACTAGAACTCACAGTCTCCCGCTTTCTAGCCTCGTGCCTTAACCAGTAGTTCCACTTGATTCTTGAACTGAATTGCAGCATCGTTGAGAATTCCAGACCAGAAAATTGTCACGGTACCGTCAATTTTGTTAAAGGTTGTAAAATGGGGTAAAACTCATAGAGGATTGGTGATATAATGTATAACCCTAAGAACATATTATTATAATGATATCCTGTTGTTGATAAATAATCTTAATAAGGGAATAATTAAAAATTGGTATATATATATATGTAGCGACTATTTAGAATATTTTGTTGAAAAATGAAGGAATAAGATTTCTGTTTGAAGGTATGAGGCACAAGGATAACAATGAACATAAGCATACCTGATAGTTGATTGGTGGAATTATGCATAATTGAAAATAGTGATATACAAATATAAATGGTTGGTTTAAAAAAAATTCTCTCACATTGGGATTATATGAAGGTATACTGTTATCAAATAGACGGTCAAGAATGTAAAGGAATTATGTTTTATTGGAAAAAAATAATACTAATTGTAATGGAACATACACTGTACAATGAAAGTGAGGTATTTCGTTATACTAGATGAAAAATCTGTGATGGTAAATATTATTCGAGAATATGGATGTAAAAATACTTGTAACCAAATGACATGCTGTATGTGATGATGGGTTTTTTTAATTATTGTTGAGTGTGTGTGTTGTCTGTTTAATAAAAATAAAAATCTATATTAAAAAAAACCTCACTTCACAACTGTCTCACTTCGAGACAGAAATGTCGTAACTCGAGGACTGCCTGTATTCTGATCTAGCTGTTGTCCTCGTGCTCCAAAGGTTTATTCTGGTTCTGCCTGGAGATGCCTTTTTGCCCTGTTTAACGACCTACCTTTTCTAATAGGAAGCTCTTGAATGAGAATTAGGTGATTGGGATCACTTGGTAGATGATTAAATTTACACTTTCCCTTTCTTCCTTTTGGAAAACAAACATCCAGAACATAATTAATTCCGGAGACGATCTGACAACAGAAAATAGCTTCATAAAGAGATGTGGGAACACTGGGTTTTATCAGAGACATAAGCCAGGTGTATTTCTGGCTATATCTTTCCAGCCAACCTCTTCCCATTCTTTTCTTTTCTTTTCTTTTCTTTTCTTTTCTTTTCTTTCTTTCTTTCTTTCTTTCTTTCTTTCTTTCTTTCTTTCTTCCCTTCCTCCCTTCCTTCTCTTCCTCTTCCTCTTCTTTTTCTTTGCTCCATCTTTTCTCTTTCTGTCTCTCTCTTCTTTCTCTTCCTCCCTCCCTCCCTCTCCTTTTCTTTTTTTTCTCTTTCTTTTTCTCTTTCCTATTTTTCTCCCTTTTCCTTATCTGCACCCCTCCCTTTTCTCTTTCTTTCCTCATTTTCTCTCTTCTCCCTTTTCTTTCTCTCTCTCTCCTGCTTTCCATTCCTTCCTCCCTCTTTTCTTTCTTTCCTCTTTTTCTCTTCTCTCTCTCTCCATTCCTTCCTCCCTCTCTTTTCTTCCTTTTCTATTTTTCTCTATTCTTTCTCTCTCTCTCCCTTCCTCCTTTTTTCTTTCTTTCCTATTTTTATCTTCTCTCTTTTCTCTTCCTCTTTCCTCTTTCCTCTTTTTCTCTTTTCTTTCTTATTCTCTATTCCTTCCTCCCTCTCTTTTCTTTCTTCCCTATTTTTCTCTTCTCTCTCCCCCCTCTCTCTCCATTCCTCCTTCCCTCTTTCTTTCCCCACAGTACATAGTACTTTTGCCCTCCTAGTAGTTTAGCAATTAGGTAGGTAAGACAGCCTCCCTCCGTGCCTTATTTATTTATTAATAGGAATAAGGGAATTTCCAGTGCACAGCACATGCAGAATGGAAGAGGCTTGGTGTGTCAGTCCAGGGATGGCATTCTAAGATGTTCACTCCACCTCTGGGCCAAGTGTCCTCTCAGAAAAGGTTGGTCTTCCAGAAGCTCTCCTGATGGCACCTGCTCTTCCCTGGCATCGTAAGAAATACAGCCTCCGGGCTTAAGGAGCAGACGGATCCCTTCAGGCAAGAGAAAGGTGTTGTGGCCCGCTAAGGGCCAGTGGAGCTGGCAGCAGATTCAGACAGTGAGGAGGTTGGAGAGGAAGATGGGTCAGTCCTGGAGTCTGGGGAAGGCTCGGATGAGGGCTCTGCATCGGAGGCAGAGGGCCAGAGCCGTCTGACAGTTATCAGCTGCCTTCGGGGTCAGACATCAGTGAGGCAGAAGAACAGCTGGAGCCTGTTCCTAGTGTGTGCATGCACCGAGTTGCCAGATGAAGGGAACAGCTAAGGAACAAGGGTCAACTTGGGAGTAAGGCCACAGGTGGACGATGAATGGCCCCTCCCAGAGGAAATAAAAGAGGAGCAAAAGGGGAGTGGAGTTTTTCAGGAGACAATTAGTTCGCTTCATTGGTTCGTGACTCTCCGAGGCTCCTTGCCAAGTTCTGCAGATATCAGCCTGGCAGCTCTCCAAGCCAGATAAGGTCTGTGACTGTAAATCCTCCTTTGAAAGACTTTGCTGGATGTGAAGGAGCAGAATTCACAGTCAATTAATAAAAGGGTTTTTTTGTTGGGACGAGGAGTTTGCTTCATGCTCTCGGGAAGCCTCGGTCAGAACAAGAGGCTGCAGAATGACACTCCATCACTCACCCCACCATTCCTTGATCCGATGTCCCTCAGAAGTGTCATATGGAAGATCTCCTTCAGCTGATAGTTTATTATAGAGAAATTGGACCTCCCGGATGGTTTTCCTCCTGAACAGAACAATGCGGCCATTTAAGATCCAGAGGGAAGCCCAGCCAGTGGTTGAATTGGAAGTGGTGATGCTCACACCCACCTGGCTTCAGGGGTGAGGTCAAGGACAATTTGAGTGGCTCTCCAGATGTCTGCTGTTGCTGCCCAGATGTTTTTCAGGTTCCAGAAACTCTGTTTCTAATAGAAAAAAAATTAACCCAGCAGTGGGGACCTTGGTGCTCTCTGAGCTTGGTGGTTTCCTTGCAGACGTTTCATGACCTAACTAGGTAACATCATCAGGGAGGGGGAGGAAGAAGAAGAACGAGGAGGAGGAAGAAGAAGAACGAGGAGGAGAAAGAAGAAGAACAAGGAGGAGGAGGTGGAAGGAGAAGGAGAAGACTACGACTATTGTGGATCCTTGGTGCTCTCTGAGCTTGGTGGTTTCCTTGCAGATGTTTCTTGACATAACTAGGTAACATCATCAGTGCTAGAAGGGAGAAGGGTTTGCTGTCTGTTTATATACTGGTCGCATGTCCTGTCAATATTGGTGGGAATATTCTTGGTGGTTTCTTGGTTAGGCTGTGGTTAATTGTTAGATTGTTTGTCTGAATTGGTTGTTCCTTAACTGGAGTATTATTTACTGCTTGATTGTGCAGATATTGATAGAAGAGAATATTTGTAGCTCAGGGTTGAACTGTGGGTTCCACCACAAATGCGCGAATGACAAAAGTGCGCCTGACTAAACCGCGGTGACAAAACCGCGCCGACAAAACCGCGTGACGAAGGAGCGACGAATGAGCCCTGAAGCGCGCTGACAGCAGCGCGCCGACAGAAGCGCGCTGTAACCTAAACCTAAACCTAACCCTAAACCTAACCCTAACCCTAACCCTAAACCTTACCTTAACTTAAATCGCGCTTCTGTTGGCGTGCTGTTGTCGGCGCGCTGTTGTCGACACGCTTTTGACATTGCGGTTTTAGCGCCGCGGTTTTGTCGGCGCGCTTATGACGTTCGCGCTTTTGTCGGGTCACGGAACTGTGGGGTCCTTGCTGCTCTCTGAGCTTGACTGTTTTTCTTGCAAACATTTCAATGCTAAACGAAAGTGGGTTTTGCTCTCTGTTTATATACTACTGTCTGAAACGGTATAAGGTCTCCTGCACAAGCAGGGGGCTGGACTAGAAGACCTCCAAGGTCCCTTCCAAATCTGTTACTCTGTTAATCAGTGGGATGTCTTAGCTCCAGAGGTGGTGGGTGCTCCATCACTAAAGGTCTTTAAGAAGATTCTGGACAGCCACCTGTCTGAAATGGTAGAGGGTCTCCAGCTTGAACAGGGAGTTAGATTAGAAGGCTAGAAGACCTCATCCAGTGGGCTGCCACAGAGAGGAAGGGCTCAAACTATTCTCCAAGACACCCGAAGGCCAGAGAAGGAACCATGGATGGAAACTGATCAAGGAGAGATTCAACCTGGAAATAAGGAGGAATTTCCTGACAGTGAGAGCAGTCAGCCCATGGAACAGAGGTTGCCTTTGGAGGATGTGGGAGCTTCATCCCTGGAGGCTTTCAAGAAGAGACTGGACTGCCCTCTGTCAGAAATGGTAGAGAGTCTCCTGCTTGAGCAGGGGTGGACTAGATGATCCACAAGACCCCTTCCAATTGTTCATCTTTCAAAAAGGCTGAGTAATCTCTATTTTTCTTCCTAAAGCATATGAAGAACGGTTACAGGAAGTAAGGCCACACCTGGAGTCCTGCATCCAGTTTTGGTCACCACCCTATAAAAAGCATGTTGAGACTCTGGAAAGAGGGCAGAGAAGATCAACCAGGAGGATTAGGGGACCTGAGGCTCAAACATACAATGAACGGCTGCAGGAACTGGGCATGGCTGGTCTAGTGAAGAGAAGGACCAGGGCAGATAGGATAGCAATCTTCTAATATTTGAGGGGTTTCCACAGAGAGGAGGGCGTCAAGCTATTCTCCAAAGCCCCTGAAGGCCAGACAAGGAAGAATGGATGGAAACTGACCAAGGAGAGATTCACCTGGAAATAAGGAGGAACTTTCTGACAGTATGGACAATCAACCCATGGAACAGAAGTTGCCTTCGGAGGTTGTGGGAGCTTCATCCCTGGAGGCTTTCAAGAAGATGCTGGACTGCCATTGGTCAGAAATGGTGGAGGGTCTCCCGCTTGGGAGGGGGGGTTAGGCTAGATGACCTCCAAGGTCCCTTCCAACTCTGTATAATCTGTGAACCTCCAAGCTGCCTTCCAGCTGATTGGCTAGCCCCATAAAATCCCTTTGGGCATTTTGCTGTGACCTTCTGCTGGATGGACTTCACCCCGTGTTCCTTCGCCAGCGAGTTAAATCCCACCATCCTTGGCTGGTTTTTAATTTAAACACGAATCTCGCCACCTCCGAGCAGACGTCAGTTTATTTTTATTTTTTTTTATTTGTTGGGTGGGGGGGGGGTGGAGTGACATTTCTCCCCTTCTCCTCAAACAGAGCTAATGAAGCCCATATTAGGGCCCTAAACTTGAGATTGGTAAATAAGACCCCCCATTAAAAAATACTTGGGATGTGAGCCGCGCGGGTCCCAGTAGCCCCTCTTAATGTCCATTAATGGTTATTCCGAGGATAAAAACGCTCATTTTCCTGAGCCATTAAGTCAAACTGTGCGATTATTTAGAAAGTTAATTCATGCATACTCAAAAAAAATCAGGCTTAAGTAATGCAGAGGGTAGGAGGTAAAAACTCTGCAGAGAGGGATCCGTCCTCTTTTTTTTTTTTTTTTTGTTATTTAACCGTCAGCCGTAATTAACTTGCAAATTTGAAATAATTAGAACAAATTAAAGGTATTTAACTTCCCCTCCCTGAAGAAAAATTCAAATTGTGCCAAATGCGGTTTTAAATTATGCAAGTCTCCGAGGTTTTCTGCGCTGGGTTTTTTTTTCTCCCCCCCCCCCTCCTCAACCCCCACTTCCTCTCCCTCCTTCCCTCCCTCCCTGCCTCCTCCCTATATAATGCATTTATTTTTTTTCTCTCCCAATGACAGGAATACCAATCTGCTTTTTGTCAGAAGGCTTCCCATCAAGTAATTGTTCTTTGTGTCTAATAAATGACAGCTATTCTTCTCGGTTTAAAAAAAATAATAAAGTATTTTAGTCTCTGAAGGCTACATCGGCATTGCCGTGGCATTTTAATTCAATAAAACAAAAGGTTAACTTTCTTTTTTCCCTTTCTCTCTCTCTCTCTTTGTCTCGTCTCTTTTCTTTTCTCTCCTATCCTTTCTTATCTTTGCCCACCCCGTCCTCCTACCTCCTCATTTCGTTTTAAGGAACAATCTTAGCAAGGGGTGGGGGTGAGGGAGTCCTAAATGACATTTTTAAAACAATTTGCCATTCTCTCTGCAAAGCTTATAAAAGCATCAGAGGCAAAATTTATAGATAAAGACTTGAGGGGTAACTAATTCTCTTTTTCTCTGTCCAGAAGGGGCTTTTTTTTTTCAAGAGGCAACTGCACTTTTCTGGTTTTGAAGGCGTTTCGCTTCTCCTCCAAGCAGCTTCTCCAGTTCGGACTGGATGGGGGAGAATGGAAGGGTTGATACTCCTTGCAGACAGCTGGTCATTTGCGTCCTTTGAGAGCCATGCTGGCAAACCTATGGCATACGTGCCAGTGGTGGCACGCAGTGCCCTCTTTGTGGGCACACCAGCCATCGCCCCAGTTCAGCTCCACCGCGCATGCACGCGTGCCCCTCCTGCCAGCCAGCTGTTCCTCGGGTCTCTGGCGTGCATGCACAAGGTGCAGAGCCTGTGTGGAGGGCAGGGTGCGTGCAGGGGACATGCGTGCATACATGGGGGCAGGGCGGGGGCCACGCGCGCATTGCACATTTTGGGATTTCAGGCGCATGCATTCACACGCGTGCAGGCTTTGGGCACTCGGTCCAGAAAAGGTTAGCCATCACTGTTTTAGAGGGTCGTTGAGGCCACTTGGAGGTTTGTCTGTGTCCTCAGGGTCACCTCCAAGTGGCCTCAATGACCCTCTAAAAGGATGACGCGACTTGGAGGTTTGTGGTGCAAATGGTTAATGTAGTCATTTCTAGAATGGATTTCCAGAAAAATTGCAGAGTACAGAAACCATTTGCACCCCTCAGGTAACCCTGAGGACAGAGATAAACCTCCAAGTAGCCTCAATGACTCTCTAAAAGGATGCAAATGACCAGCTGTTTGCAAGGAGTATGAATCCTTCCATATCCCACCATCCAGTCAGAGCTGAAGAAGCTTCTTGGATGAGAAGTGAAACGTCTTCAAAAGAAAAACCAGTTGCCTTCTGATAAAGCACCTTTGGGACAACCATGACCTGGAGGATGGAGAATCTCCATAGTCTCTTTTTCTCTATTTTTTTTTTCTATTTTCTGTACAAATAGCTTTCAAACCACCGTTCATTGAGTGACGGTTCAGACATTTCATTGCCCAACTAGGTAACATCATCAGTGCTAGAAGGGAGGACGATTTGCAGAGTGGAGGGGGCAGGGAAGAGGAGGGAGGATTGTTGGTGACCAATGAAGTTCGTGATTTTATTTCAGCATTTTCGTGACCCAACTAGGTAACATCATGAGGGCTAGAAGGGAGCGGGATTTAAGAAGAGGAGGACTGTGGGGTCCTTGGTGCTCTCTGAGCTGGGTGGTTTTCTTGCAGGGGTTTCATAAACCAACTAGGTAACATCATCAGTGCTAGAAGGGAGTGGGATTTGTGGAAAGGAGGAGGAAGAGGACTTTGGTGTTCTCTGAGCTTGGTTCTTTTCTTGCAGGCGTTTCATGACCCAACTAGGTAACATCATCAGTGCTATGCTATCTCTATAATCTCTGGACCAAGGATGAGGGTAGCGGCATCTGCAATTTGGATTCTGCCTCCTTGTCATCGTCCTGACCAAAGGGCTTCCCCAAAGCTTCTCTTTGGGGAAGGATCAGTGAGAGCTGCAGCCATCTTGTGGCAGAGAGAAAGAATTTGAACCTAATTGCGTCTCTAGAAGCCATGTCTGGTTTGACACCCTGTGTTAAAAAGCTGCACAGAAGAGAATATTTAATACAAAGAATGCAATAGCAGAGTTGGAAGGGCCCTTGGAGGTCTTCTAGTCCAACCCCCTGCCTAGGCAGGAAACCCTACACCACTTGGTGATCCAACATCTTCTTAAAGACTTCCAGTGTTGGGGCATTCACAACTTCTGGAGGCAGGTTGTTCCACTGATCAATTGTTCTCACTGTCAGGAAAAATTCTCCTTAGTTCTAAGTTGCTTCTCTCCTTGATTAGTTTCCACCCATTGCTTGTTCTACCCTCAGGTGCTTTGGAGAATAGTTTGACTCCCTCTTCTTTGTGGCATCCCCTGAGATATTGGAAGACTGCTATCATGTCTCCCCTAGTCCTTCTTTTCATTAAACTAGACATACCCAGTTCCTGCAACTGTTCTTCATATGTTTTAGTCTCCAGTCCCCTAATCATCTTTGTTACTCTTCTCTGCACTCTTTCTAGAGTCTCCACATCTTTTCTATATCGTGGTGACCAAAACTGAATCCCGTATTCCAAGTGTGGCCTTACCAAGGGATTGTAAAGTGGTATCAACCCTTCACGTGATCTTGATTCTCTCCCTCTGTTTATGCAGCCTAGAACTGTGTTGGCTTTTTTGGCAGCTGCTGTACACGGATGGCTCCTATTTAAATGGATGTCCACTAGGACTCCAAGTTCCCTCTCACAGTTACTACTATTAAGCAAGGAACCGCCTATTCTGTACCTGTATATTTCGTTTTTCTTGCCTAAATGTAGAACCTGACTTTTCTCACCATTGAATTTCATTTTATTATAGTGCCCAATATTCAAGTTTGTCAAGATCCTTCTGTATCTTAAGCCTGTCTTCTGGAGTGTTGGCTATTCCTGCCAGCTTAGTGTTGTTAGGTAAGCTCCCCGTTGGGAGAGCGAGGACATTCAGAGAAGCGTTGTGAGAGTTGTGTTGGAGAACACACAAACCAGCATACAGAGACACTGCAGTTTAAATAGGCTTTTACTTTCGTGGAAAGAGAGGTATCAGAGTCCATCAAACAGTCCAAGTCATACACGGATAAGACAGTCAGTCATCAATGTCTTTCAGTTAAGGGATAATCCAAATAGCATAGTCCATAATCATACTAACAGTTCAGTACTCAAAGTTTGCTAACAGTTGCAAAACTTACAATAGCTCACAGCACTTTCTAAGAGCCAAGGTGGCACAGTGGTTAAATGCAGCACTGCAGGCTACTGCTAGATCAGCAGTTCAGCGGTTCAAATCTCACCGGCTCAGGGTTGACTCAGCCTTCCATCCTTCCGAGGTGGGTAAAATGAGGACCCAGATTGTTGGGGGCAATATGCTGACTCTCTGTAAACCGCTTAGAGAGGCCTGAAAGGCCTATGAAGCGGTATATAAGTCTACTGCTATTGCTAACAGCCAACTTCCAAAACACTCAGATCAGATCAGCCCAGCATCTAATGAAACAGAGAGACTAGACAGAGAAACAGTCATTCTGGCTCCCTCTTATGGCTGATTAGGGAAAACAGCAACATTGTCATCTGCAAATTTGATGAGTTAGGTTTAGGTTTAGGTTTATTGGACTTATATGCCCATTTATCCCCTCATCCAAATCATTGATGAAGATGTTGAAGAGTCCTGGGCCTAAAACAGAGCCTTGGGGTCCTCCACTGCATACTTCCCTCCATGAAGATGCAGTTCCATTGAGGACTACACGTTGAGTGCGGTTGGTCAGCCAGTTGCGAATCCATCTGGTGGTGATGCTGTCTAATCCACATTCTTCTACTTTATCTAGTAGTAGGTTATGGCATGCCTGACAGTATATCTTTGTTATGTAGAGTAGACTGGCTCAAGGCCTTTTAATAGCCCATTGACAAAGGTGGGGGGGAGCTATTAAAAGTGAGTCTCTTTCCTGCCTAAACACATGTTTCTCTGGCTCCTCGTTGACTAAGGTGGGGGGAATGAGCTTCTGCCTCCCTTTTAGAGGGAAATATTTTGCCCTTTTAATATTTCCTAAAATATTTCATTTTCTAGGAGAGGTGGGTGCTAACTTCCTACAATAGGATACTGAATGAGGAATCAAATCATACTAGGAAACTAAATAAAGCAATATGAATTGTAAAGATACAAGCATATAGTCATAAGTGGGAGGAGATAGATAATAGGAAGGATGAGAAGAATAATCATAATACAGTCAGTAAATAATTTGACAGTGTTGTGGGAATTAGTTGTTTAGCAGAGAGATGTCGTGTGGGGGAAAAACTGTCCTTGTGTCTAGTTGTTCTGGTGTGCAGTGCCCTATAAGGTTGGTATGGAGCATTGCATATTATAAATTTCCTGACAATGAGGACAATTAAATAACGGAAGAATTCGTCTCCTGGAGTTGTGGGTGCTCCATCACTGGAGGATTTTAAGAAGAGACTGGACAGTCATTTGTCTCAAATGGCACAGGGTCTCCTGCTTGAGCAGGGGGTCAGACTAGAAGACCCCCAAGGTCCCTTCCACCTCTATTCTACTCTATTCTATACTCTGCTCTGCTCTACTCTACTCTAATATGTAATACTATAATATAATATACCCTACCCTACCCTATCTTCTATATTCTACGTTCTATATTCTATATTCTATCTATTCTGGATGTACCTATTCAGGATAGTTCTTAGCACCACTACAGCAGAATAGTAGACCAGAAAGGAAATGAAAAGCAGAAGTATAAGAGATGAGCTTCGATTTGATAAAAAGGGATTATGGAGAATTGCAAAAGCTGAAAGACCAATATACACACGGTACATGTAGGATTCTGTGTTCTGATTTGATAGTTACACAGGTTGAAGGTTGAAGGCAAACACCTTAAAAAAAATGGACACCTCTAATCCACTCTTCCTTCTTCCTTTTCTCTTTCTCTTCCAGTTCCCCCAAGATGGACTGCGAAGGTTGTCTTTTGAGGACACCCTCCAGGAGAAGCTTCCGAACACCAGAAAGAAATGAAAGAGTCGATTCGGGAGCGAAGAGCATGGGCTTCAGTAGCGACGCAGACGGCCCCCCTCTTTGGAACAGCACGAAGAAGGAGCCCGCCAGGTCCAATCGAGGTGAGACGTGTTTTACTTTTACATATTATTTGTCAGATAGACTGATGTGCCCAAAGGTGCTTTTTCTCAGGAGGCAGCTGGGCTTTCTGGATTTTTTTTCTCTCTTTGAAGACGTTTCGCTTCTCATCCCAGAATCTTCTTCAGCTCTGACTGGATGGTGGGGAACGGAAGGATTTATGTTCCTTGCAGACAGCTGGTCATTTGCGTCCTTTTAGAGGGTCCTTGAGGCCACTTGGAGGTTTATCTCTGTCCTCAGGGTCACCTGAGTGGTGCAAATGGTTCCTGTAGTCTGCAATTTTCCCCCCTCTGGAAATCCATTCCTATTCTCAGACCATTCCAAGGGTCTTCATCTCAAATTGCATAGCTAAAGGTTTGTAGAGATTCTCCCATCCCAGAAGCTTCTTCAGCTCTGACTGGATGGTGGGGAAGGGAAGGATTTATATTCCTTCCAGACAGCTGGTCATTTGCATCCGCACCGAGGTGGCGCGGTGGTTAAATGCAGCACTGCAGGCTACTTCAGCTGACTGCTAGATCAGCAGTTCAGCGGTTCAAATCTCACCGGCTCAGGGTTGACTCAGCCTTCCATCCTTCCGAGGTGGGTAAAATGAGGACCCGGATTGTTGTTGGGGGCAATATGCTGACTCTGTAAACCACTTAGAGAGGCCTGAAAGCCCTATGAAGCGGTATATAAGTCTACTGCTATTGCTATTTTAGAGGGTCCTTGAGGCCACTTGGAGGTTTATCTCTGTCCTCAGGGCCTCCCGAGTAGTGCAAATAGGTGTGGAGCCTTCTTAGCTGCCGGGTGTTTTTTTCTGCCCTGCATCCCTTCACTGTTGAAGACAGGTGCAGACTGTTGAGGACGAGTCTGTAATCTGCAATTTTTCTGGGAAATCCATATTCCCCCACCATTCCAAGGGTCTTCATCCCAACGTGCATAGCTAAAAGTCTGTAGAGATTCTCGGTCATCCAGGTCAGGAGGCACCTGGACTTTCTTGGTTTTTCTTTGAAGATGTTTCGCTTCTCACCCAAAAAGCTTCTTCAGCTCTGACAGGAAAGTGGGGAAGGGAAGAATTTATATTCCTTGCAGATAGAGCTGGTCATTTGCATCCTTTTAGAGAGTCGTTGAGGCCACCTGGAGGTTTATCTCTGTCCTCAGGGTCACCTGAGTGGTGCAAATGGTTCCTGTAGTCTGCCGTTTTTCCACTGGAAATCCGTTCTTACTCCCACACCATTCCAAGGGTCTTCATCCCAAATTGTATAGCTAAACATCTGTAGAGATTCTCAGTCATCCAGGTCACGGTTGCACCAAAAGGTCCTTTTTATTTTTTAGAAGGCAACTGGACTTTCTGGTTTTTCTTTTGAAGACGTTTCTCTTCTCATCCAAGAAGCTTCTTCAGCTCTGACTGGATGGTGGGGAACGGAAGGGTTTATACTCCTTGCACGCAGCTGGTCATTTGCATCCTTTTAGAGGGACGTTGAGGCCACTTGGAGGTTTGTCTGTGTCCTCAGAGTCACCTGAGTGGTGCAAATGGTTCCTGTAGTCTGCATTTTTTTCCCCTTTGGAAATCCATTCAGTACTCAGGTGACCCTGAGGACACAGATAAACCTCCAAGTGGCCTCAATGACCCTCTAAAAGGATGACACCACTTGGAGGTTTGTGGTGCAAATGGTTCCCGTAGTCGTTTCCAGAACGGATTTCCAGAAAAATTGCAGAGTACAGAAACCATTTGCACCCCTCAGGTGACTCTGAAGACACAGATGAACATCTGAGTGGCCTCAATGACCCCCTAAAAGGATGCAAATGACCAGCTGCCTGCAAGGAGTATCAATCCTTCCCTTCCCCACCATCCAGTCAGAGCGGAAGAAGCTTCTCGGATGAGAAGCAAAACGCCTTCAAAAGGAAACAAAAGCAAGAAAATCCAGTTGCCTCCTGAAATAAAAGCACCTTTTGGGACAACCTGGAGGACTGAGAATCTCCAGAGACATAGACTGAAGTGGCTGCACAACCGACCCACGGTGGCTCCAGGCAGTGTGCAGCCTTCAAAATTGACATATAAAACCCCCCAAAAGCTCCACCTTACCCCATGGTGACAGCAAACACAGTCGTGATCATGATGTGGTCCATTCAGTCGTGTCTGACTCGTGGCGATTCTCCGGGCCAGGTCTCTCCAGGTCTGATCTTGTCCTGCTTCTCTGAGTTGTTCTACGCTCTGGCTGGTGTCCGCTTTGATGGTGTCCAGCCACCGTGTCCTTTGGCCGCCTGGTTTCCTTTTACCCCTCACTCTTCCAAGCACAACTGCTTTCTCCAGTGAGTTCCTCCACGTGACGTGGCCAAAGTAAGGAAGGCAAACAGGATGGTACAAAATACAGTGGTACCTCAGTAATCGTCACTAATTGGTTCTGGGAGGCAGGATGAGTAGCGGCAATATTGGTATCTATTTTTTTTTATTTTAATTGAGTGCAATGGACAGTTTAAATATGAGACAGACAGACAGACAGATATTTATAGATGATAGATAGATAGATAGATAGATAGATAGATAGATAGATAGATAGATAGATAGATAGATAGATAGGAGAGAGAGAAGGTGGATTGATAAAGATGATGAAGAATGGATGGAAGATGTTGAAGAAGATAGAGAGAAAGAGAGAGAAGATGAATGGATAGATGGGTGGATGGAAGATGATGAAAAAGAAGAAGAAGAGAGAGAAGATGAATGGATGGAAGATGATGATGATGATGAAGATAGAGAGATGATGGATGGAAGTTGACGAAGAAGAGAGAGAGAAGATGGATGGATGGAAGTTGATGAAGAAAGAGAGAGAGAAAGAGAAGATGGATGGATGGATGGAAGATGATGAAGAAGATAGAAAGAGAGAGAAGATGAATGGATAGATGGGTGGATGGAAGATGATGAAAAAGAAGAAGAGAGAGAAGATGAATGGATGGAAGATGATGATGATGATGAAGATAGAGAGATGATGGATAAATGCAAGTTGAAGAAGAAGAGAGAGAGAGAAGATGGATGGATGGAAGATGATGAAGAAGAGAGAGAGAGAGACAATGGATGGATGGATGAAAGATTATGATAAAGAAAATAGTGAGGGAGAGAGAGAATATCTCAACAAAAAGCACCAATGTGTCTATTCGTTGCGTGCAGGTCATAATTTTTCTGCGTTCTCAAAAGCAAATAGAAAACAGCTCGCCCTTTGTGAGAGCATCAGCCAGCAGGATATGTTTACATATTTTCCTGCATTCCCTGCTGTCTTAAATGCGTTAAACACTTTTATGTAGCGATACAACTCTTGCTGGTTTGGCCGTTATTTATAATTCATTACACCGTTCCAACGTTTTCAATTTATTACTTATTTAGTACTTTCTCTGTATGTCTTCGGGCGCTCGCACATGCGTGGATCCCTCGGAGATCCAGCAGGTATGTCTATCAGATCAATAACCTGAACTATTAAAATCACAGCCTTTGTGAGTAATTCATTTATCCCTTTTGCAAACTCCATTTTCCAGTCTGTTTCCCCTTTAATCTCGCTCTGATTGCATTCAATTCAGACCTTGCCTAATTGCTATTTAAATCTTTTGTGGAAGTGGCCTTTTTTATTTCACTAAACAAATCCTTACACCCATATTCAATAAGAATAAGCCGTGCTGGGCTAGACCAGAAGTCTAATTAGCTTGTACAATACAATATAATACAATACAATACAATACAATACAATACAATACAATACAATACAATACAATACAATAGCAGAGTTGGAAGGGATCTTGGAGGTCTTCTAGTCCAACCCCCTGCCTAGGTAGGAAACCCTATACCGTTTCAGACAAATGGCCATCCAACATCTTCTTAAAGACTTCCAGTGTTGGAGCATTCACAACTTCTGGAGGCAACTTCTGTTCCACTGATTCATTGTTCTCACTGTCAGGAAATTTCTCCTCAGTTCTAAGTTGCTTCTCTCCTTGATTAGTTTCCATCTATTCCTTCTTGTCTTGTCCTCAGGTGCCTTGGGGAATAGCTTGACTCCCTCTTCTTTGTGGCAACCCCTGAGATATTGGAACACTGCTATCATGTCTCCCCTAGTCCTTCTTTTCATTAAACTAGACATACCCAGTTCCTGCAACCGTTCTTTATATGTTTTAGCCTCCAGTCCCTTAATCCTCTTTGTTGCTCTTCTCTGCAACTTCTTTTTAGAGTCTCCACATCTTTTCTACATCGTGGTGACCAAAACTGAATGCAAATATTCCAAGTGTGGCCTTACCAAGGCCTTATAAAGTGGTATTAACACTTCACGTGATCTCGATTCTATCCCTCTGTTTATGTAGCCTAGAACTCTGTTGGATATTTAGGCAGCTGCTGCACATGGCTGGCTCCTATTTAATTGGATGTCCACTAGGATTCCAAGATCCCTCTCACAGTTACTACGATTGAATGAGAGGGATCTTGTACATTCAGAAGGTGTGTCAGCTTCTGCCTTGCTGTTGCGTCAGCTGCCATGAAACGGGGAGGGGGGGGGCTGGTATTTGGGAGGGGTTAATTGATGTGCTGGAGGAATGTTCTAGGATGTACCAGACGTTGGGATTGCGCATGCGTGTGTGTTTCCCGCCTGCATCAACGGCCTCGACATTCCATCTTCCGGCCTGTCTTTTTGAAGTTATCTCACACCTGACACTTGAAGGACTTATGATTGGACTGGAGCTATGATCCTAAGGGGGGGGGGGAACGGGCTATTCTATATATCAATCGCTTTCGCGCCTAATTAAGTAGACTTTGCTTCGCAACTGCGTGCTTACCATTTATGATTAGTAAAAGTACTTTGGATTTTCCTTCGCATGGAGTCTCTTAGTCTTTCTTTCCTAATTATGTAATGGAGTGATGCTGACAAGAAGCAAAGTCTGCAAAATCCCTTTCCAGGAGATTTACGTCTACCGAGAAGGGAGATAATGTCTTCTCCGATCAGAGAGGAGGAGGGGGCCGTTGGAGGTGCGGATTCCAGTGGAGTAGGACCTCCCGACCTTTCTCTACACGAGCCCAGCCCGCCCGACCTATCTTTACACGAAGATTTATTTCAACTGCAAATTTCCAGCCAGCCTGAACCTCCCCCACCCCGATGGTCGACTTCGGTGGGACAAAGAGAGACAGAGACAAGCTGGAATGCTGGAATCACCCAAAGACAACCCCGGCAACCATCGCTGGAGCCGGGAGCTGTGAGGAGACCCCAGACCAGTGAATTCCCTGACTATTGGAGTCAAAGGTACTTTGGGGAAAGAAGGGGGGGCGATGAAGGAGACTGGAGAAGCTGGCAACACCAGGGCCCCATGAGAAAACCCCAGCGGAGTGAACTACCTGATTATTGGGGTCAAACATACTTTGAGGAAAGAAGGGGGGAGGAGGAAAGAGACTGGAGAAATTGGCAACGTTACCCACGCCCGCCATCTCCCCCTCCCCCTCAGCCTGCTTCACCCCCTGCGGCTAGAGGTTTGGCTGACCAAGGGGGGCCACCCCCCCGAAGACATCGGATGGCTAAAATCCCTCCCTTGCCTGTGCGTTACAATGGTGATTCTGCTAGCCTGGCCTCTTTTCTTATGCAAGTGTTTAATTACATGGAAATTTATGGCCGAGACTTTGAGACTGACATCATGAGGGTCAGAATGGTTCTTTTGTCATTAGATGGTGAAGCTGCCAAATGGTCAACTGCTTTGCATATGTCTGGCTCTCCCCTCTTGGGGAATTTCAACCGCTTTATGGAGGCTTTCCGCCAACGTTTTGATGACCCGTTAACGGAGAAGCGGAGCAAATTGAAGTTTATAACCTTTGAACAAGACGATAGACCTGTCGCCCAATACATCCAGGAATTTCAGTGTCTTTCGCAATACATGAGAGGCTGGGGGGAGGACGCCCTACTGGACAAATTTGCTTCAGGATTAGATGAAGACATTTATCAGCAATGTGTCAATCGTAACCTGCCTAGACGTTTGATCACGTGGTTTGAGCATGCAGCGGACGCTGAACTCGACTTAACCCGGCTCCGTTATGCTAAAGAGGAACGGAGGAAGCGGAAAGAGAGGGCTGCCAAGTCCCTCCCCCCTACTGCCACCCAATCGCTCTTCAAACGGCGGGGTGAAGGGAGGGGGGCCCCTGCAGGCCTCTCCAGACCTTTAACATGCTTTCGTTGTGGCAAATTAGGGCACACCGCCCCCGAATGTCGTGCTAAATTGCCCCTCTTTGCTCAACTCCCTCCCAAACGTGAGGAAAAGTCTGGAAGAGGCTCTGAGAAGAAGAAGAAGGAAACAGCTTTCGCTGTGGAATCCAACCCCCCTCCGTTTGCCCAGCCATTAGAGGGAGACGCGGACGCCAACTCCTCTTCTTCGGAGGACTCCGATGACGACACATCGCCTCACTGGGTGAGTTCAAACAAGGGGCCCCTGCTAATCCCTATTGAGTTAAAAGTTCCTCCTGAGGGGAAACCTGCCACCCTTCTGGCCTTACTTGATTCAGGCTGTTCCCGATCCATGATCAACCCAGCCATGGTGGAAAAATTGGGCCTCAAATTGCGCACTTTGAAAACCCCAATTGTGTTTTGCCAAATAGATGGATCCATTGCGGGGGGGGGCGCTCATTTTTTTACGGAGCCTTTGGAAATGAGGATGGGTACCCATACTGAACTAATCTCCTTTGTGGTCGCACCTGGCATGGACAGGCCACTCATTTTGGGCATCCCGTGGCTCCGGAAGTGGAACCCTCACATAAATTGGCGGACAGGCCGCTTACGCGTTCGCTCAAAGGTGCCTCCAGTGGGGGAGGGCTCTCCGGACCACCCTATCACTGACATTCCTGAAATGGCCGCTAGAGGGCAGGAAAGGATTGCAGGAGAGGAGAAAATTCCGAAAGAATATTGGGATCTTAAGGAAGTCTTCAGCGAAAAATCTTCGGACATTCTGCCCCCCCACAGGCCTACTGATTGCTCCATAGACATTTTACCCGGGGTTAAGCTCCCTAAACCCCAGATTTACTCCATGTCGCCCAGGGAAATGGAGGAAATGCGTTCTTTCATTGACAAAAATTTGAAACGTGGTTTCATTGAACCGGCTCGGCCCAAAGTGGCTGCCCCTGTACTTTTTCGTGAAAAAAAAGATGGTTCTCTTCGTTTATGCTGTAATTTTAAAAACCTTAACGCTGTATCAACTCAGAACCTCTACCCACTCCCATTGATGAAAGACTTGTTGGCACAGCTAGGGAAGGGCCGCATCTTTACTAAATTGGACCTCCGGGAAGCTTACTATAGAGTACGCATCAAGGAAGGAGACGAATGGAAGACTGCTTTCAACTGCCCTCTTGGTTGCTTCCAGTTCCGGGTTATGCCTTTTGGCCTACAGGGGGCTCCTGCTGTTTTCATGCAACTTATTAATGAGATCTTGCACGATCATCTGTACAAAGGCGTTATCGTATATTTGGACGATATCCTTATCTATACTCGCAATTATGACCACCACGTCGCTCTGGTGCGCACTGTTTTGAAAAAACTCCGTGCCGCTAACCTTTATGCCAAATTGTCTAAGTGTGAGTTTCACCAAACTAAAATTGACTATCTGGGCTATCGCATCTCCCCTGATGGCATTGAAATGGACCCTGAAAAGGTGAAGGCGGTCACTGAATGGGACGCGCCCAAAACTCGTAAACAATTGCAAAATTTTTTGGGTTTTGCTAATTTCTACCGTCAATTCATTCCCTCTTTTGCTAAGATTGCTCTCCCTATTACTAATTTGCTCAAGACGAAGGGCGACCCGAAACCTAAACCTAATAAGCCTTTGGACTGGAACATGGAATGCCAGGCGGCATTCGAGAAACTTAAACGCCTCTTTGCCGCTGAACCAGTTCTTAAGCATCCTGACCTAGAACAGCCTTTCGTCGTCCAGGCTGATGCCAGTGATGTCGCCGTAGGAGCCATTCTGCTGCAAGCCAACGATCAAGGTAACTTGCAGCCTTGCGCGTACACCTCCCGAAAACTCACTGACACGGAGAGGCGTTGGGCGGTTTGGGAGAAGGAGGCTTTCGCGGTCCGTTGGGCCCTCGCTACTTGGCGCCATTTCCTAGAGGGCGCTAAACACCCATTTGAGGTGTGGACTGACCACAAGAACCTGGAAGCGTTGCGGACGCCTCGTCGTCTCTCCCCCAAACAAATGCGATGGGCCCAATATTTCAACCGTTTCAATTTCACTCTAAAGTATATCCCGGGAGGGAAGAACTTCATGGCGGATGCTTTGTCCAGATTACCTCAATATAATTGCTCTAAACTGAGTATCGTCCAACCGCTCCTGGCGGCTCCGGTACTCACGCGTCAACAGACCCAAGCACAGAGAGAAGTGCCTCAAGATCTACTTTCTGACCTTAAAAAAGCTCTTCCTCACGACAACTGGTTTCTGAACCATCGGGACGACTGCACCATGAGGGACGATCTACTGTGGATTGGTGCTAAATTATACATCCCCGCGTCCCTACGGCTCGTCGTCCTTCGTCGTGCTCATGACTCCAGATTGGCGGGTCATTTTGGGTTCGTAAAAACTTTACATCTCGTGAAGAGACAATTCTGGTGGCCCTCTTTAAAAAAGGACATTGAACTTTATGTGGCCAGTTGCCCAGTTTGCGCTGCCACCAAAAAACCGTCGGGAAAGCCGCAAGGACTCCTCCAGTCCGTCGCTCGCCCGGTTGCCCCTTGGAAGGAGATTTCTATGGACTTTATTGTTGAGCTTCCCGAAAGCCAGGGGCATACTGTTATATGGGTGGTCACTGATTTGTTTTCCAAGCAGGTTCATTTCGTGCCTTGTCACAAAATTCCTTCCGCCAAGGCATTAGCTAAACTGTTCATTTCCCACATCTACCGTTTGCATGGAGTGCCCGACCGTATTATCTCCGATCGTGGGGTCCAATTCACATCTAATTTTTGGAAGGAATTTCTCAAACGCATTGGCTCCGCCCAGGGCCTTAGCTCCGCCTACCATCCTCAGACTAATGGCGGCTGTGAACGTACAAATTCCGTCCTTGAGCAATATTTACGTTGTTTCATCAATTATCAACAAGACGATTGGGTCGACTTGTTACCACATGCTGAGGTGGCCTACAACAACTCGGTTCACTCCAGCACGGGGTTCACCCCTTTTCGGGTCGTTTACGGTCAAGATTTTGTTCCTATTCCCGAATTGCCTAGTGACCAACCACAAGTTCCTTCAATTGCGGACTGGAGTGAGCGTCTCAGTCGCATTTGGCCACTGACCCTTTCCACTTTGGACGCTGCCCATAAGGCCCATAAGAAGCAAGCAGATAAAAAACGCGCTCAGCCCTATGAATACCGGCCTGGGGATTTGGTGTATTTGTCCACGAAATTCCTGCACACTACGCAGAAGTCGAAGAAATTGGGACCCAAATACGTTGGCCCTTTCCCTATTGTGAAGGTCATCAATCCTGTTTCTGTTCGTTTACAATTGCCAAGACACCTCAACCGAATCCACCCGGTGTTCCACATCAACCTCATCAAACCTGTTCGGGTTTCCCACTTGCGCCCCCCAGATGCCCCTCCACCTGCTCCGTTGCTGGTTGATGGGGAACGTCATTTTGAAGTTCGTGAAATTCTTGATTCCCGCAAGCACCGTAATCGCATCCAATACCTGGTGGCTTGGAAGCACTTTCCTCCCTCACACACAGAATGGGTTGATAAATCCCATGTTCGGGCTCCCCGCCTGCTTCAGAAATTTTATGCTGCTTATCCCGACAAGCCTTGACTTTCTTTTTCCCCCTCCCTCTTCTTTTTGTGTTTTGTCGTTTGTCTGTTTCGTTTGTTTTTTTTTTCCAGGCCTGACAGCCTTTTTTTTTCCGGGGGACGGCCGGATGTCAGCTTCTGCCTTGCTGTTGCGTCAGCTGCCATGAAACGGGGAGGGGGGGGGCTGGTATTTGGGAGGGGTTAATTGATGTGCTGGAGGAATGTTCTAGGATGTACCAGACGTTGGGATTGCGCATGCGTGTGTGTTTCCCGCCTGCATCAACGGCCTCGACATTCCATCTTCCGGCCTGTCTTTTTGAAGTTATCTCACACCTGACACTTGAAGGACTTATGATTGGACTGGAGCTATGATCCTAAGGGGGGGGGGAACGGGCTATTCTATATATCAATCGCTTTCGCGCCTAATTAAGTAGACTTTGCTTCGCAACTGCGTGCTTACCATTTATGATTAGTAAAAGTACTTTGGATTTTCCTTCGCATGGAGTCTCTTAGTCTTTCTTTCCTAATTATGTAATGGAGTGATGCTGACAAGGTGCTTCACAGAACACCCTGGACCATCCTCCAGCATCCATGGCCTTGATTTCCATGTCTGTCTCCAAGAAGGGCACAGCCAATTGTCATTTTATTCAAATTACTTGGTTTAGCTTGCCATCCATCCATCTTTGAGCCATGATGGTGCCGAGGTCAGAAGGCAGTATTGTAGGCTGACTCTGCCCACAGTCTGGAGTTCGATCCAGACCGGCTCAAGATTGATTCAGCCTTCCCTCCTTCCTTCCGAGGTAGGTAAAACGAGGACCCAGATTGTTGGGAGCGAGAAGCTGACTCTGTAAACCTCTTAGAGAGGGCTAGGAAACCCTGTGAAGCGGGATATAAGTCTAAGGGCTATTGCGATGCGTCCCCCAGAGCAATGCAGATTTTCCCAGGAAAAGAAAGCAGTCATTAAAGGAATGGTTGTAAGTCAAGGACTACCACCTAATTAGAAAGAAAAAGAAAAACAAGGAGAAACACAATTTTCTAGAGGAGAAAGAAATATGATTTTCTAGCCGAAAGAACCCATTCCAAAAGTGCATTTTAACCGTGCAATTTCTTTCTTTCTTTCTTTCTTTCTTTCTTTCTTTCTTTCTTTCTTTCTTTCTTTCTTTCTTTCTTTCTCTCTCTCTCTCTCTCTAAGTGGCTCAGTGGCTAAGACACTGAGCTTGTCTATCAGAAAAGTCGGCAGTTCAGTGGTTCGAATCCTTGGTGTAGGTCTCCTGCGTGAGCAGGGGGTTGGAGTAGATGACCTCCAAGGTCCCTTCCTACTCTGTTACTCTTCCTTTCTTTTCTTTTTTCTTTTTGGACATTTTCACACTGCGCCCTTTCCTTTTTTTCTCTCCTCTTAAACTGCTCAACCGGTTTGCACTAGGCGTCAGTGGAAACCAACCAAGAAAAGGGAAAAAAATGGGTGTGCGACCTGTTGCTGTTTTGGATATGGCACATGTTTTATTTTATTTATTTATTTTTGAAAAAAGAGGCAGGGGGAGAGAGAAATGCTTTTGCTGCAAAGAAACTTTGGAAAGGGATTGTCAGAGGGCAGGAAGGGGAGGGAAGGGAAGGTTAATCTCTTGCAAAGCTCCGCTAGGAAAGTTGGAAAGCCAGCAAAAGGGCCGATGTCCCCCAAAAAATCAATTTCTAATTTGAAACAAAATCATTTTTGACTAACAGGAGTTCAGGATCCATTACCTGGGCCCTCGACTCGGCTGGCATTTCAGCTCTTTTCTGGAGCACGCCATGAATTCTAATTGTCGCCTTAGAATGTGGCTCCACACAATCAATTCAAGCCGGAGAAAGGAAGCCGGTGCCATCCGTGAAGTTTTCAGGGGCAATTTTCACTTTGGGTTTCTGGTTCTTTTTTCACATCTATCTATCTATCTATCTATCTATCTATCTATCTATCTATCTATCTATCTATCTATCTATCATCTATCATCTATCATCTATCTATCATCTATCAATCATCTACCTATCTATCTATCATCCATCTATCATGGATCAATTGATCTATCTATCGATCTAATCTATCTATCATTTATATCTTATCCTATCTATCTATCTATCTATCTATCTATCTATCTATCTATCTATCTATCTATCTATCTATCTCTATCTATCTATCTATCTATCTATCTATCTATCTATCTATCTATCTTTCTTTCTTTCTTTTTCTTTCTTTCTTCTCCTGCTGTCCTTCATTCCTTCTCTCCTTCCCCTCCTCCTCCTTTTTTCTCTCTGCAAACCACACATCTTTGTAGCACTGATGAAGTTACCTAGTTGGGTGGTGAAACGTCTGCAAGAAAACCACCAAGCTCAGAGAGCATCAAGGACTCTTCCTCCTCCCCTTCCTTCTCTCCTTCATATCTTCCCCTCCTTCTCTTCCTTTTTCTTCTTCCACCCCACCCTCCTCCTTCTGCTCGTCTCCCTCTTCCTTCTCCTCCTCCTCTCTCCCCCCTCCCCACTCTCTCTGTCTATCTCTGTCTCTCTCTCTCTCCCTCTCTCTCTCTCTCTCTCTGTTTCTCTGTCTGTCTGTCTGTCTCTCTCTCTCTCTTTCTCTTTCTCTCTCTCTCTCTCTCTCCTGCAAGTACCATGGATGAGGCTTGCTACCCTCCATTGTTTCACGAGTCCTCTCGACATTTCCTTGTGAATTAAAAATCTGAAAAGCAGGCTGACCTCCCTGCCCAGTTCTTCTCTTCCCCTTTTTATTGCCCACTTCCTCTTTCAGAGCCATTTGCTAGGAAAATTATAGGCTGGTGTACGTTGGCTGGCTGTCAAAAGTGTGATTAGGAATAATTAACAGATGGCCCTCCCTGCTTCCGTCCGTCTGGAGGGTTATTGGGGATTCTGGGCCAGATCCAGAATAGCAATAGCAATAGCAATAGCAGTAGACTTATATACCGCTTCATAGGCCTTTCAGGCCTCTCTAAGCGGTTTACAGAGAGTCAGCATATTGCCCCCAACAATCTGGGTCCTCATTTTACCCACCTCGGAAGGATGGAAGGCTGAGTCAACCCTGAGCCGGTGAGATTTGAACCGCTGACCTGCTGATCTAGCAGTAGCCTGCAGTGCTGCATTTAACCACTGCGCCACCTTGGCTCTGCAGGCTGGTGGCCAGAGTTCTGTGGTCCTCCTTTTGTCTCTTTCATTTCATGGAAAGTCCAACCCTGCTACATGGAATCAAATGTCCAGCTTCCCTCCGTATCTGTATATACCGTATTTTGGGGACTATAAGAGGCACCTTTTTGTCTCCCAAAAGAGGGAGAAAATGTCTGTGTGTCTTATAGACCGAATATTGCCAAAGCTCCGCCCACCCACTGGCCATTTTTGGGCCTGGATGCTCCATTTTCAAGCTTTTCTTTGGCCCATTTTTGAGGGGATTTTTCAGTCCATTTTGAGGCTTTTTTCAGCCCGTTTGTGAGGCTTTGGGGGTCGTTTTTCAGGCATTTTTCTGCCTGTTTTTTAGGCTTTTTTCAGTCCCCTTTTTAGGCTTTTGGGGGCCATTTTTGAGGCTTTTTTCAACTTTTTTCTGGAAAATGGCCTGAAAAAAGCATGAAAAACGGCCCCCCAAAAACCTTAAAGATGGGCTGAAAAAAGCCTCAAAGACGGGCTGAAAAAGCCTGAAAAACGACCCCCAAAAGCCTGAAAAGTGGACTGAAAAAGGCTTCAAAATGGGCTGAAAAAAACCCTCAAAAACGGGCCAAAAAGCCTAAAAACTCCCCCCCCCCCAAAAAAGCCTCAAAAATGGGCCAAAAGAAGCCTAAAAACTGCCCCCCAAAAGCCTGAAAAATGGGCTGGAAAAAGCCACAAAAACATCCCCCAAAAGCTAAAAATCACTGAAAAAGTCTCAAAAACGTCCCCGAAAATCCTCAAAAATGGTAGAAAAAAGGCTGGAAAAGGGCTGAAAAAAGCCCCCTCCCCCCCCCAAAAAAGGGCTGAAAATATTCATTTCAATGAGCAAGGAGTCCCTTTTGCTCATACAGGTAGTCCTCAACTTACAACCGTTCCAAGTTACAACAGCCCTGGAACCTGTGACTTACGACCGTTCTTCACACTTACAACCATTGCAGCATCCGCGGGGTCAAAATTCAGGTGCCAACTGACTCGTATTTATGACGTTTTCAGTGCTCCGAGGTCCCATAATCCCCTATTTTGGTTGTGGTTGTAAGTCAAGGACCACCTTGTGCAATGTTGTGATGCGTTGATAGGACAATAAAATGTGATAAATGAAATGAACGGGTGAACGAATAGCGAAGAACCCCGAGTCTCTTTGAGAGTGGGCGGCATACAAATTAAATAAATAAATCAAATAAATCAAATGCTAAATCTGAGTAACAAATCAAAACTTGCTCTGTTTGCTAGAGGGGTCTGCCATAGAACAGAACAGAATGAGAAAGAGAAAAAGAATAATAACGATAATGATGGTAATAGTAATAATAATAGTAGCAGCAGCAGCAACAACAGCAATAAGGAGGGCGGGGGCAGTAAGTAAGGATCATAATGATACTACAGCCATACTACATGGATGAAGTTATGCATAGATTTTAGAGAGTAATGTGAGAATTGGGTGTTGAGTGGAGTGATAGTGCAAGCACGTAGAGATGGTTCTGTCTTCCTTTTTCGAAATTCTCCCGGTTCCTGTGCAAATGCACGTTAGCTTTGGGAATTCCCTTCTCCTTCTTCCAAAACCCGAAATTTCAAGCCAAGGTTTTCAAGAGTTGGCCTGCTGCTCCCAGGGGAATAGCAGCCTGTCACAGGCGGAAACCACAGTTATCTACTCTGGGTAGCAGCAGATGCAATTAAGACTATCTCTATCTATCTCTAGCTAGCTAGCTAGCTAGCTTATCATTTAATCATCTGTCTATCTACCTACCTATATACACACATTCATACATACATATTTGAGGGTCGCATGGAGTCTTAATTGCATTTCCACTACTATCCAGAGTAGACGGTGTCAGGACTGTGTTTTCAGCCTGCCTGCCTTGTCTGTCTGTCTGTCTGTCTGTCTGTCTGTCTGTCTGTCTGTCTGTCTGTCTATCTATCTATCTATCTATCTATCTATCTATCTATCTATCTATCTATCTATCTATCATTATTTAATCCTCTCTATATCTGTCTATCTAACTACCATCTATCATTTAATCATCTATCTGTCTGTCTATCGATCATCTCTCTATCTATCATTTAATCATCTCTCTATATCTGTCTATCTATCTATCATCTATCATTTAATCATCTATGTCTATCGATCATCTCTCTATCATTTAATCATCTCTCTATATCTGTCTTTCTATATATCTATGAATCTATCATTTAATATCTATATCTGTCTATCATTATTTAATCATCTCTATATCTGTCTGTCTATCGATCTATTTATCTCATTTATCTATCATGTAATATCTATATCTGTATCACTTAATCATCTCTATGTCTGTCTGTCTAGCTATCTATCATTTAATATCTATATCTGTCTATCATTATTTAATCATCTCTCTATATCTGTCTGTCTGTCTATCTATCAATCATTTAATATCTATATCTGTCTATCATTATTTAATCATCTCTATATCTGTCTGTCTATCTATCTATTTATCTATCATCTATCTATCATTTAATATCTATATCTGTCTATCATTATTTAATCATTTCTCTATATCTGTCTATCTATCTATCATCTATCTATCATTTAATATCTATATATGTCTATCATTTAATCATCTCTATGTCTGTCTTATCTATCTATATCTATCTATCTATCTATTTATCTATCTATCTATCTATCAATCATTTAATCTATATATCATTATTTAATCTCTCTATATCTGCCCAGGTTCGCCTGGTACGCCAGTTGCGGCCCTACCTGAATCGGGAGGCCCTCACAACAGTCACTCGAGCCCTTGTGATCTCTAGGCTGGAATACTGCAATGTGCTCTACATGGGGCTGCCCTTGAAGAGCATCCAGCGACTTCAGCTAGTCCAGAATGCGGCCGCGCGAGTGATCGTGGACGCACCTCGGTTCGCCCACATAACACCGATCCTCCGTGAGCTGCGCTGGCTACCTGTTGATCTCCGGGTGCGCTTCAAGGTGCTACTTACCATTCATAAAGCCCTCCATGGTAGTGGATCTGACTATTTGAGAGACCGCCTTCTGCCGATTACCTCCCTTCGTCCCATCAGATCGCATAGAGTAGGCCTCCTCCGAATTCCATCCGCCAGTCAGTGCCGACTGGCGACTACGCGGAGGAGAGCCTTCTCAGTAGCAGCTCCAACGCTTTGGAACGATCTCCCTGTGGAGATTCGCACCCTCACCACCGTCCAGACCTTCCGCACAGCCCTCAAGATCTGGCTATCCCGTCAGGCCTGGAGATAAGACCCTAATCTCGCCCCACCCGAATGTTGAATGAATGTTGTGTTTTATTGTTTTATTTTATCATATTCCACATTTTCTTTTTGTGTTTTGTCTTGCACTCCCTTCCTATAAATTGTAAGCCGCCCTGAGTCCCCTCAGGGAAAAGGGCGGCCTATAAATGTCAAATAAATGACTAAATGAAAAAAAAAATCTGTCTGTCTATCTATCTATTTAATATCTATATCTGTCTATCATTATTTAATCATCTCTATATCTGTCTGTCTATCTATCTATTTATCTATCATCTATCATTTAATATCTATATCTGTCTATCATTATTTAATCATCTCTCTATATCTGTCTATCTATCTAAATATCTAAATATATGAATATACATATTCATATATTCTTCCTTTCCCTGTCACTGCTGATTCACCGTATCAAAAGCTCCCTGAAGGAAGAATCGCACGCTGCTGCGGGGGCCAAAGTTAAAAATCAGACAAAGCCAGAAAAGACGGTTGCAAATGTTTCTCCTCTTTCCACAGGGACGTCTAGGAAGGATCCCGCCACGTCTCCTGGAGTGACAGCCGTCAAGAAGGAGCTTGTGACTGCAGCCACCTCCCCAATGCAGCAAGGAGCTTGGCGGTAAGAGGGCTGGTTTAGGCGCTGCCAGCGTCATTTACCTTACTTTGTATCCCACTTATTATTTTTACAAATCGCTCAAGGCGGCGAACATATCCAGCACACCTTCACCTTTTCCCAACAACAACCCTGTGAAGTGGGTGAGAGAGAGAGGAGGAGGACTGGTCCTAAGTCATCCAGCTGGCTTTTATGTCTAAGGCGGGACTAGAACTCACTGTCCCTTGGTGATTGGCCCAAAGTCACCCAACTGGCTTTCTTGCTTAAGGCAGGACTAGAACTCACCGTCCCCTGCTGATTGGCGCATAGTCACCTAGCTGGCTTTTGTGCTTAAGGCGGGACTAGAACTCACCGTCTCCTGCCGATTGGCCCATAGTCACCTAGCTGGCTTTTGTGCTTAAGGCGGGACTAGAACTCACCGTCTCCTGCCGATTGGCCCATAGTCACCTAGCTGGCTTTTGTGCTTAAGGCGGGACTAGAACTCACTGTCTCCTGCCGATTGGCCCATAGTCACCTAGCTGGCTTTTGTGCTTAAGGCGGGACTAGAACTCACTGTCTCCTGCCGATTGGCGCATAGTCACCTGGCTGGCTTTCTTGCTTAAGGTGGGACTAGAACTCACCATCTCCTGCTGATTGGCCTAAAGTCATCTAGCTTGCTTTCTTGCTTAAGGCGGGACTAGAATTTACCGTCTCCTGCTGATTGGCCCAAAGTCACCTAGCTGGCTTTTGTGCTTAAGGCGGGACTAGAACTCACCATCTCCTGCTGATTGGCCCAAAGTCACCTAGCTTGCTTTCTTGCTTAAGGCGGGACTAGAACTTACCATCTCCTGCTGATTGGCCCAAAGTCACCCAACTGGCTTTCTTGCTTAAGGCAGGACTAGAACTCACCGTCTCCTGCTGATTGGCCCAAAGTCACCTAGCTGGCTTACTTGCTTAAGGTGAGACTAGAACTCACCGTCTCCTGCTGATTGGCCCATAGTCACCCAACTGGCTTTCTTGCTTAAGGCGGGACTAGAACTCACCATCTCCTGCTGATTGGCCCAAAGTCACCTAGCTTGCTTTCTTGCTTAAGGCGGGACTAGAACTTACCGTCTCCTGCTGATTGGCCAAAGTCACCCAACTGGCTTTCTTGCTTAAGGCAGGACTAGAACTCACCGTCTCCTGCTGATTGGCCCAAAGTCACCTAGCTGGCTTTTGTGCTTAAGGCGGGACTAGAACTCACCTATTGAGGTCTACCAGCGGCTTGCTGAGCTGGCAGCAGAGTCAGATAGTGAGGAGGTTGGGGAGGAACCTGGGACAGTCCTGGAGTCTGGGGAAGGCTCTGAGGAGGGCTCTGTGTTGGAGGCAGAGAGGGGGCCAGGGCTGTCTGACCGTTATCAGCTGCCTTCAGAGTCAGACATCGGTGAGGCAGATGAACAGCTGGAGCCTGTTCCCAGTGTGCGCATGCGCAGAGCTTCCAGAAGGCAAGAAGAATTAAGACAAAAAGGGGAGACTCGGGAGTAAGGCTTGGAGATGATTGGCCCCTCCCATAAGACATAAAGGAGGAGCAAAGGGATGTGAGCCTTTGCAGGAAGCAACTTTGTTCATTCTGGTCGGTTCAAACTCTGAGAAGCTCCGTTTGACTCTGTGCTCCATTTGGCCTTGCAAAACTAATTGGCACTTAGGTCTCTGGCAGCGTTTCAAGGGAGAGAAAGGTGGGTGCTTCTCAGCCTTACCCTGAAAGACTGTGACGGACATCTGTCAGATTCCACTCCTCCTTTCTTTCCACCCTCCCTTTCCTTCATTTTTCTCTTCTCTCCCTCATTCAACTCCTCCCTCCCTCCTTTCTTCCTTTTTCTCCTCTCATTCCACTCCTTCTTTCTTTCCATCCTCCCTTTCCTTTGTTTTTTCCTTCTCTCCCTCATTCCACTCCCCCCTCCCTCCCTATCCTTCTTTTTTCTCCTCTCATTCCATTCCTTTCCATCCTCCTTCCCTCCCTCTTTCCTTCATTTTTCTCTTCTCCCACTCTTTCCATTCCAACCCCCCCTCCCTATCCTTCCTTTTTCTCCTCTCTCTCTCCCTCATTCCACTCCTCCCCCCTCCCTCCCTATCCTTCCTTTTTCTCCTCTCTCTCATTCCATTCCTTCTTTCCATCCTCCCTCCCTCCCTCTTTCCTTCATTTTTCTCTTCTCCCACTCTTTCCATTCCAACCCCCTCCCTCCCTATCCTTCCTTTTTCTCCTCTCTCTCATTCCACTCCTTCTTTCCATCCTCCCTCCCTCTTTCCTTCATTTTTCTCTTCTCCCACTCTTTCCATTCCAACCCCCTCCCTCCCTACCCTATCCTTCCTTTTTCTCCTCTCTCTCTCCCTCATTCCACTCCTACCCTCCCTGCCATGCAAAGGATCAGGACCACCCGCTGAGGTCCAGTTGAACACCTTTATCGCTCAGGCCTCAACAGAATAATCGAGTCAGCTAACGGTCAGCGCTCAACGGGCGCCCGTGAAGGGTCATTGGAATTGGAGAGAGATCGGACTTAGCGCTGTTTGTGGGAGCGGAAGGGTTCCTGGCTAATTACTCTCTTGACTCCATCCCTCCACTACCCCCCTCCTCCTTCTGATGTGTGGCTTCCTCTGGACTCGAACATCTCCTCTCCCCCCCCCCCCCAGCACCTTAAATTGCCTGGGGATGATATTAATTTCATTGGATTTGCAATAAATGAATAATGGAGAATGTACTTGCAGAAATTAATTTCCCAGGTAGCAAAGTAGTTGCGCTCTTTCCTACGTGGGCGAAAGGAAATCTGAACGACCCTTAAGGATTGGCATTCCACCCCCCACCCCACTTTGTCCTTTTAGGAGCATTTGGGAGTTGATCCAGGCAGTTCTTGTTTTATGACCTCTCACTTAGGAACCATTCGAAATTCCGTCAGACGTATCTGCGAGTTACTTATGACCGGGTTTGCCCTCCCCCCCCTCATCACATGACTGCACCGGTCCTCCGCATTTACATCCTGTTCTGTCAAAACCGCGCCCCTAAGGAACCATTAGTTTACTCAGCAACCGTGGTGTTCACTTAGTGCCCGTGGATTCACTTAATGACTGCTGTGATTTTTTTTTTCACTAAACAACTGGCACCCCCAAAAAGTCATAAGGTTTGGACGGTGGCAGAATTCCGGCGATCCTCACGAGTTATGACGGTGATATGACAGTCTCCGTGATGGTCATGTCGAGGACTCTCCGTATATCCGAATGATGAGGAGAGAATTTGACCTCTGGGTCTCGGTCTGAGTTATCCGCCTACCCAGCTGCAATCACCGGTTTTCAATTTATAGGTAGTCCTTGACTTACAACCACAACGGGGGTCCGCAAATCCGGTCATAAGTCCTCAGACTTTGAGTTTGGCACCCTTGGAATAGATCCGTTGCTAAGCCAGGTTCCCAAATGTTGGTAGCATATGAATATATCTTCCTCCGCTCTTCCTGTTGGTATCCATCACTTGTCAGCTGTGACCAGGGGGGCATTTGCCCAGGTTCGCCTGGTGCGCCAGTTGCGGCCCTACCTGAACCGGGAGGCTCTCACAACAGTCACTCGAGCCCTTGTGATCTCTAGGCTGGAATACTGCAATGTGCTCTACATGGGGCTGCCCTTGAAGAGCATCCGACGACTTCAGCTAGTTCAGAACGCGGCCGCGCGAGTGATCATGGGCGCACCACGGTTCGCCCATATAACACCGATCCTCCGTGAGCTGCGCTGGCTACCTGTCGATCGTCGGGTGCACTTCAAGGTTTTACTTACCACCTATAAAGCGCTCCATGGTAGTGGATCTGGCTATCTGAGAGACCGCCTCCTGCCAATTACCTCCCTGCGTCCCATCAGATCGCACAGAGTAGGCCTCCTCCGAATTCCATCCGCCAGTCAGTGCCGACTGGCGACTACGCGGAGGAGAGCCTTCTCAGTTGCAGCTCCGACACTATGGAACAACCTCCCCGTGGAGATCCGTACCCTCACCACCGTCCAGGCCTTCCGCACAGCCCTCAAGAACTGGCTATCCCGTCAGGCCTGGGGATAGGATTACTCTCACCCCGCCCGAATGTTGAGTGAATGGTGTGTTTTTATGGTTAATTTCTTTTATTCACGTTTCTTTTTCTTTTTAAGTCTTGTCTTGCACTCCCTTCCCTCCATTGTTGTAAGCCGCCCTGAGTCCCCTCAGGGAAAAGGGCGGCATATAAATGTTTAATAAAATCCTAAAATCCTAAAATCCTAAATCCTGTTTTAGTTTAATCAACCAGGTTAGAGTCGGGCTGGTTTCTCCCCTTAACTCAGGGGTTTCTCTAACTTAAAAGGATTAAAGGGGAAAGTGACCCTCACCCCCCGCCCTATTCTTCATCAGCCAAGGCTGCTTGGGAAAGCAGGTCGGTCTCCATTTATCACCAGGTGGGCCATAAGCTCAGATTGCAGGTTTAACTAACTAAATGAATCCGTGGGGAGAATTATAGCTGCCAGCAAAGCTGAAGCTCTGTCAGCCGGTCTGTTCTAAGCCACCCTGAAGGGTTCAAACCCTCACGGTTCGCTTTGCCAAGGGACCGAATCTTTGCTGATCCAGATTGGAGCCTTAAGAAGAAGAGGAGGGAGGGGGAGGAGGAAAGAGAGGGAGGGAGAGAGAGAAAATGGGAGAGAGAGAAATAAAGCGAGAAAGGGAGGGAGAGAGAGAGGGGAGGAGGAGGGAGAAAGAGTGAGAGAAAGAGAGGGAGAAAAGAGTGTGAGAGAGAAAATGGAGAGAGAGAGAGAGAAATAGAGAAAGGGAAGGAGAGAGAAAGGGAGAGAAAGAGAGAGGGGAGGGAGAGGGAGAAAGAGTGAGAGAAAGAGAGGAAGAAAAAAGTGTGAGAGAGAAAATGGGGGAGAGCGGGAGAGAGAAATAGAGAAAGGGAAGGAGAGAGAAAGAGAGAGGGGAGGGGGAGGGAGAAAAAATGAGAGAAAGCGGGAGAAAAGAGCGAGAGAGAGAAAATGGGGAGAGAAATAGTGAAACGGAGGGAGAGAGAAACAGGGAGAGAAAGAGAGAGGGGAGGGGGAGGGAGAAAGAGTGAGAAAAAGAGGGAGAAAAGGGTGAGAGAGAGAAAATGGGGGAGAGAGGGAGAGAGAAATAGAGAGAGAAACGGAGAGAAAGAGAGAGGGGAGGGGAAGGGAGAAAGGGAGAAAAGAGGAAGAGAGAGCAGGAGAAAAAGAGGGGAGGGGAGGAGGGAGAGAGGGAGGGAGAGTGGTGGAAAGAGAAATGGAGAGAGGGGGGGATGGGATGAGTTTTCAGGACATTTAATATAACTTTGCTTAATTTAAAGTTCTAACAGATCAAGTTTTCATTGAGAGCTGCATGAGGTTTGTGTTTAACCTTGAAGGGCTGCGATGTGTGGCTGGGATGGGCGTGACCGTGGGGGTGTGGCAAGCTCAGTGTCACTCATGTAGGGGCACCTGTGGTGGCCAAGTGTTAAGGCAGAGATTCCTGAGACCCTCCCTCCTCTCATTATTATCTTCCTTCCTCCCTCCCTTCCCTCTTCATTCTTCCTTTCCTTCCTTCCCCTCTTTCCTTCTTTTTCCTTCCTCTTTCCCTTTCTCCTTTCCTGTCCCTTCTTGCCTGCTCAAATGCAAAAGGGGAAACATTTCTCCCTTTGTTTTCTTTTTAGTTTGTTTTGATAGCCCTCTGCTAGCAAAAACAGAAAACGTTTTCAGTCACAACGGACTCCTGCAGCCCTCTGTCAGAGAAAATGGAGCGTGGGGACGGGACGGGATGTGTGCACATGTGTCCGTCCCCCTGCCCCGAGCTCCCTTTTCGCTGGCAGAGGCACCACGGGCTGGTCCTTCACTCTTTCCAGGGTGGCACCATGGGCCAGATCTAAGCACCCTCTGTCCTGTGGGCCTTGAGTTTGACACTTACCCTAATGGGTCTCTAGGTTGGGCTGGGTGTGGACAAAGAGACACATCCCAATCCTCTCTCTCTCTCCCCTCTATCTCTCCCCTCTTTCTCTCTCTGTCTATATAGCTATCTCTATATCCATCCATCCATCAATGTATCTACTATCTACCTACCATGTCTGTCTGTCCATCTATCTACCCACCCATCTGGGATTCGAACCTGTGCTGTATTGCATCTTAGGCAGATGTCTTAACCATTAAGCCACAGGTCCTCCTCCTTATCAGCTTAAGCCAGGGAGGTAGGTATATATTTAGTGTCACAACCCCCGGTATGCCCCAATTATGGGAGGAAGCTAACTGCTTCCATTCTCTGTCCATCGGCTCGTCACAAGAGACCATCCAGACAGAAACCCAGTAATATTTTTACTGTTGCCTTTGTTACATTTGTAACACATCTGCCTAAGATGTAATACAGCACAGGTTTTAATCCCATTAAGGGTATGGCTAGCTGATGAGAGCTAAATAGCTTGAAATAGATCTATACTAGTCTCCCTTTATTTATTTATCAGCACAAATACAACACACACACACACACACACACACACACACACACACACACACACATATATATATATATAGCTATCATCTATCTATCTATCTATCTATCTATCTATCTATCTATCTATCTATCTATCTATCTATCTATCATCTATTAATGCAGCCTAGGACTGTTTCTATGTATATTCATAAGCTTCTACATCTATTTGCAACCGGATTGACCCGTCATATATTCCATATATGGAAGAAAGAATAGTGAACAGGTTAAAACAACAGTAAAGTTAAAAGTTCCAGGCACTCTTTTAAACAGCCTGTTATTGTCATTTAGTCGTAGGGAATCTACAATGTGTTTCTTACTCCTGATCACCCCAGTCATTAACTCTGATCGGGCCAGGGTCAAATGGCCTTCTGTTTATGTGGCCTTCCCCAGGCATCAACACAGCGGTATCAACACTTCATGTGATCTTGAGGAACTCTTCACGTGATGTTAGGGAAAGTTGAGTGCCCAGAAGAACTTAACATCCTGAAAAGTCGGATATTGTCCCATATGCGGGTGATCAAAGCAGACACTGGCAAATTAATCTCTCTTACTCACTGTGTAGATTGTTAATTCTTCTCTCTGCTATCTGTCGATAGAAAATGTGAACATTTTCATGCCTCCCCTCCATCCAGGACGGGGAGTGCGTTGTGTGTGTGGGGGGGAGTTGTAGCTGTAAAATGTTAACATTTGCATTTTTATTTGTTGATTTATTTAAAGGACAGCCTCTCTTACAGCAATCCATCACTTTCTGACACGCCAGATATGAATAATGTATTGTAGACTTGCGGTTACAATGTGCAATAAGTGCCAGAGACAGTGGAGAGAATGTTAAGTACGTTGCAAATGTAATATTTATCGACTCGCAGTTTATTGCTTTGGAGGTTCGATAATACTGACCACGAGACATTAATACCGCTTATCCAGAGTTTTGCCGGCCAACTGCATTGCGCAGGAAGGAGCCCATCTCTCTCGCGCTTCCCCCTGATAAATGTAGAATTTATCGTACTTTCTTATCACCCTTCATTGGATAGTCAGATGGGCCCATATGTTCAAATTCTGAAGATGATGATGGTGGAGAAGTTGGTTTTGCCATAACTCAGTTTCACCCGGAGTGTCAAGCTCCCAAAACTGAGACAGACACACTGAGGTTCCTTCCTTCCTTCCTTCCTTCCTTCTTTCTTTCTTTCTTTCTTTCTTTCTTTCTTTCTTTCTTTCTTTCTTTCTTTCTTTCTTTCTTTCATCTATCTGTCATCAATATCTATCTGTTTTTCTGATAATCTTCTAACATCTAGCGATCAATCTGTCATCAATATCTGTCTGTCTATCATCTATTATCCATCTATCATCCACCTATCTATCATCCATCTATCTGTCATCTAAATCATCTATCTATCTATCTATCTATCTATCTATCTATCTATCTATCTATCTATCATCTATCTATCATTTATCTATCTATCTCTCAATCATCTACTATCTATCATCCATCTGTCATCTAAATCATCTACCTACCTATCTATCATCCATCTATCTGTCATCTAAATCAGTGTTTTTCAACCACTGTGCCATGGCACACTAGTGTGCCGTGACATAGTGTAAGGTGTGCCGTGGAAAAAACACTTTATATATAGTCAATATAGGCACAGAGTTAAAAAAATTTAACATTTTCTAATGGTGGTGTGCCTCCGGATTTTTTTCATGAAAAAAGTGTGCCTTTGCACAAAAAAGGTTGAAAAACACTGATCTAAATCATCTATCTATCATCTATCTATCTATCTATCTATCTATCTATCTATCTATCTATCTATCTATCTATCTATCTATCTATCATCTATCATCTATCATCTATCTATCATCTATCTATCATCTATCTATCATTTATCTATCTATCAATCAACCATCTACTATCTATCATCCATCTGTCATCTAAATCATCTACCTACCTATCTATCTATCATCCATCTATCTGTCATCTAAATCATCTATCTATCTATCTATCTATCTATCTATCTATCTATCTATCTATCTATCATCTACCTATCTATCTATCATCCATCTATCATGGATCAATTGATCTATCTAGCGATCTAATCTATCATTTATATCTTATCTTATCTTATCTTATCTTATCTATCTATCTATCTATCTATCTATCTATCTATCTATCTATCTATCTATCTATCTATCTATCTTTATTTACAGGTTAGTCCCGACTTAACAATAGTTCATTTTGTGAGAGCACTGAAAAAAATGACTAATGACCATTTTTCACACTTATGACCATTGCAGCATCCCCAAAGTCATGTGACCAAAATTGGGAACACTCATAGTCTTCTTCAGAGGAGATTACCAAAAAACCCAGCTAATTTAAGTTACTTCTACTCAGGCACTTAAAATTGTGGAGGTTCTAATTCACAAAGTGTGTTCCGTGGAGGAATAAATCCATCCTTCCAAGGTGGTAAAATGAGGACCCGGATTGTTGTTGGGGGCGATATGCTGACTCTGTAAACCGCTTAGAGAGGGCTGAAAGCCCTATGAAGCGGTATATAAGTCCAACTGCTATTGCTATAAATGGACAGAGTTGGAAGGTTTGGTTTGGTTTGGTTTATTGGATTTATATGCCACCCTTCTCCCAAGGACTCATGGCGGCGTACAACATTAAAAAAACACATATTGCAAAAGTTAAAAAAAATTAAATAGAATATCCAAAACAAACCCAATTAAAATTAACAATAACATTTTTTTTAAAAAAAATCGATTAAAATTAACAATAATCAATAATTTATTTTGTTTGGTTCAGGCCCGGCCGGCTTTCTGGAAAAGCCAACTTTTTAGGGTGCGTCGGAAGGACCGGAGGTTGGGGATTATACAAAGCTCCGGGGGCAGCTCGTTCCAGAGGGAAGGCGCTCCCACAGAGAAGGATCTCCCCCTGGGGGTCACTAGCCGACACTGTCTGGCCAACGGCATCCTGAGAGGCCAACTCTGTGGGATCGCACTGGACGGTGGGAGGCTACCGGTGGCAGGGACCTTGGAGTTCTTCTAGTCCAACCCCCTGCCCCCTGTAGGAGAGCTATACCATTTCAGACAAGTGGTTGTCCAATCTCTTTTTGAAAGCTTCCAGGGATGAAGCTCCCACAACATCTGGTGGCAAGCTGTTCCACTGATTAATTGTTCTCACTGTCAGGAAATGTCTCCTTTGTTCTAGGTTGGTTCTTTCCTTGATTAGTAGCCTAAGTGACCAGAGGTTCAAGTCAACCAATGGTTTCTGAAGACCCTGGCAGGTCTTCTAGTTGAACCCCCTTCTCAAGCAGGAGACCGTATACCATTTGAGATAAATGATTGTCCAATCTCTTCTTGAAAGCCTCCAGTGATGGAGCACCCACAACTTCCGGTGGGAAGGCATTCCACTGGTTAATTGTTCTCACTGTCACGAAATTTCTCTTTCATTCTGAACTGATTCTCCTTTTTTAAAAGAGAGAAAATGAAGACCCCGTTCAAAACAAAAGCAGAATTCTAGGACATGGGATGGCTCACCATCAAAAAAATTCAGTTTCTCTTTCAGTCAGCAGGGAAAAAAGGAACCAAAAGAGGCCATCTACCTTGGATCAGAGCTGAAGAAGCTTCTTGGATAAGAAGCGAAACGTCTTCAAAGAAAACCCAGAAAGTCCAATTGCTTCTTGAAAAAAAAAAAAAAGCACCTTTGGGGCAACCATGACCTGGATGACTGAGAATGTCTACAAGGCTTCCACCAGGAGAGAGAGAGGGAGGGAGGGGGAGAGAGAGAGAGAGAGAGAGAGAGGGAGGGGGAGAGAGAGAGAGAGAGAGATATTTCAGCACCATGGAAAGCAACTGAACTGAACTCAAGAAGCTTCTTGGATGAAAAATGAAACATTTCCATAGAAAGTCCAGTTGCGTTTTTGGGGGGGAAAGCACTTTTGGGACAACCACGACTTGGATGACTGAGAATCTCTACAAGGTTTCCACCAGAAGAGAGAGAAAGATGGATTTCAGCACCACGGAAAGCAACTGAACTGAACTCAAGAAGCTTCTTGGTGAAAAGCAAAACATTTTCAGATAAAACACCAAGAAAGTCCAGTTGCTTTTTCTTGGCGGGCGGGGAGACATCTTGGGATGAGAAGCAAAACATTTTTATAGAAAACCTCAAGGAAGGAGGAGGGAGGGATATATATATATATATATATATATGTTTTTTTATTTGTGCTGATAAATAAATAAAGGGAGACTGGATAAATAAATAAAGGGAAATTTGGGTTTCTGTCGTGATGGACTCTTGTGACGAGCCGATTGACAGATAATGGAAGCAGTTAGCTTCCTCCCATAATTGGGGCTTACCATATATATATATATATATATATATATATATATATATATATATATATATATATATATATATATATATATATATATACATACACACACACACACACACACACACACACACACACACACACACACACACACACATACATACATACATACATATATTTCAGCACCATGGAAAGCAACTGAACTGAACTCAAGAAGCTTCTTGGATGAAAAATGAAACATTTCCATAGAAAGTCCAGTTGCGTTTTTTTGCGGGGGAAAGCACTTTTGGGACAACCACGACTTGGATGACTGAGAATCTCTACAAGGCTTCCACCAGAAGAGAGAGAAATATGGATTTCAGCACCATGGAAAGCAACTGAACTGAACTCAAGAAGCTTCTTGGATGAGAAGCAAAACATTTTCAGATAAAACACCAAGAAAGTCCAGTTGCTTTTTCTTGGCGGGCGGGGAGACATCTTGGGACAGCCATGACCTGGATGACTGAGAATCTCCATCAGATACCTGGGCTTTTGTGGAGGGTGCCAGGAAGGAAAGCCCCTTTGTGGAGTAAGATTGACAATTTGTGCGACCAAAGGATTGTCATTACCAGCTCCATTTTGGCAGGGGGGGGGATTGTGTCCATTGCTAAGAGAACAAATCCTGTCGAAAGATCCCTGCCTTTCAGTACCAAGAGATTAATGTTAATTAGCAACCGTCGGCTCTAATTGTCACCCTCATTAAAATACAGAATTATGTATTTTTTTAGTTATAAATAACCTTTCTAATTGTACTTGATATATGCCAGTTTAATCAAATAGTACACTCGCTGGCAGGCAGATATTTGCATTAATCTAACATTGGATCCTCGTATTATTAGTATTATTATTAGTATTATTATTATTATTATTAGTAGTAGTAGTAGTACTAGTAGTACTACTACTAGTAGTAGTATTTCTTCCTCCTCCTTCTCTTCTTTTTCCTCATAACTCCATCCTCATCCTCCTGCTCCTCTTTCCTCATCATCATCTCCTCCTCTTCTTCCTCTTTCTCATCATCTCCTTCCTCCTCCTCCTTCCTCATCATCTTCTCCTTTCCTCCTTCTTCCTCATCACCTCCATCCTCCTCCTTCTTCTTCCTCATCATCATCTCCTCCTCTCCCTCCTCCTCCTCTCCCTCCTCCTCCTCTCCCTCCTCCTCCTTCCTCATCATCTTCTCTTTCTCTTCCTCATCATCTCCTCCTCCTCTCCTCCTTCTTCCTCATCTCCTCTTCCTCTTCCTCATCATCTCCATCCTCTTCCTCCACCTTCCTCCTCCTCATCTCCTTCTCTTCTTCCTCTTCCTCATCATCATCCTCCCTCCACCTTCTTCCTCATCATCATCCTCCCTCCTTCTTCCTCATCATTTTCTCCTCCTCTTCCTTCCTCATCTCCATCCTCCTCCTCCTTCCTCATCATCTCCATCCTCCTCCTCCTAATTCCTCATAATCTCCTCCTCCTTTCCCTCTTCCTCATCATCTCCATCCTCCTTCCTCATCATCATCTCCTCTTCTTCTTCCTCTTCCTCCTCCTCCTCATCTCTGTCCTCCTCCTCCTCCTCCTCCAACTTCTTCATCATCTCCTCCTCCTCTTCCTCATCATCTTCCTCCTCCTTCCCCCCCCCCCCCCAATTTTTGCTGGGATGTGCTGGGACCTGTTTGCCCGGACTTTCCCTTTGGGCTCCTTATCTTTTTGACGTTTTTTGGTCGCGTTTTCACATTCTGCTCCGCCACCCCGGGTAGAATCTAATGTATGAAAACGAGGCACCTCCTGGGAACGTTGAGTGCATCCGAACACCTCTCTGTTGGGCAAGGTTTCTGTCACTCAGCCCTGTGACAATAAGTGGACGATGACTTGGGAGCTAAGAAAGAAGCTCAGGAAAAGGCGGTATCAATCACACCACGGAAAGCTGGCTTAACCCCTTTTAAAGGTGCCCCGGGGGAGGAATTGCGTTGTCGGGAGGTGTCGCGTTGCGTCTAGTCATTTTGAGAGAGAGAGAGATATATTTGCAAGTAGTGCTCAACATGACATGGAGCCCTCAATTCCCATTGCTAAGCAAGTGGCTTGTTAAGTGAGATTTGCCCCATTTTGTGACCTTTCGGAACAACTCCGTCGTTAAGTTAGTCAGATTTAAGTGAATCCGGCTTCCCCATTGACTTGGCTTGTCAGAAAGTCGCAAAAGGGAATCATGTTTCTTCAGAATGCTGCAACCGTCATAAGTACATGCCAGTTGCCAAGCATCTAAATGCTGATCACATGACCATGGAGATACTGGTCATAAGTCACTTCTTTTTCCAGTGTCATTCTAACTTCAAACAAGGCTTGAAGGAGGCTTTCCGACTGAAGGGATGCCATGCAATGGCTACATTTCTGCCTTCCCTGTTCCCTTTCTTTCTCTCTTTCTCTCTCCCCCTCTCTCGTTCTCTTTTTCCTTCTCTTTCTCCTTCCCTCCTCTTTTTCTCTCTCTTTTCTTTCTCTTTCTCTCCTATTTCTCTTCCCTCTATTTCCTTCTCCCTGTCTTTCCCTTTCCCTCTTTCTTTCCCTCTCCTCTTTCCCTTTTTTCTCTCTTTCCCTCTTCTCTCTTTCCTTCTCCCTGTCTTTCTCTTTCCCTCCTCTTTCTTTTCCTCTCTCTTCACTCTTTTCTCTCTCTTTCCCTCTTCTCTCTCATTCCTTCTCCCTGTCTTTCTCTTTTCTCTCTCTCCCTCTTTCTCCTCTTTCACTCTTTTTTTCTCTCTCTCCCTCTTCTCTCTCTTGCCTTCTCCCTCTCTTTCTCTTTTCCTCTTTCTTTCCCTCTTCACTCTTTTCTCTCCCCCCCTTTCCATCTTCTCTTTCCTTCTCTCTGTCTTTCTCTTTCCCTCTTTCTTTCCCTCTCTCTCCTCTTTCCCTCTTTTCTCTCTCTCTCTTTCTCTCTTCTCTCTTTCCTTCTCCCTGTCTTTCTCTTTCTCTCTTCACTCTTTTCTCTCTCTTCCTCTTTCTCCTCTTTCACTCTTTTTTCTCTCTCTTTCTTTCTCTTTTCCTCTTTCTTTTCCTCTTCACTCTTTTATCTCTCTCCCTCTGTCCATCTTCTCTTTCCTTCTCTCTGTCTTTCTCTTTCCCTCTTTCTTTCCCTCTCTCTCCCCTTTCACTCTTTTCTCTCTCTTTCCCTCTTCTCTCTTTCCTTCTCCCTGTCTTTCTCTTTCCCTCCTCTTTCTTTCTCTCTTTCACTTCTTTCTTTCTCTTTCTTTTCCTCCCTCCCTCCTCCCTCTCATCCCTGCTTTTTCCAGGCTTGTTGCTTTCCTGGCACACCTCCTAGATTATTTCTTCTTAAAGCAGAACACAAGCCACGGAGAGTTGGGGAGCTTCAGTGAGCCTCCCCCTCTCTTTCTATGCCCAGAAGTGGTCCTGTTAAACACTCCCACCCCCTCACACATTTGAATCCTGAGCTGTCATCATCTCCATCTCTGCATCCCTCCGCTTAAGCCAAGAGGCTGGAGCATTGAAAACGCTCCAGCGATTTGGTTGGACTCCTGTACCAAGGCGTTGAGTGTTGACAACACATGCCTCCTGTCTCCAAATGCAACTTCAGTTCCGAGACACATTTATGCAAAGAGTTTGCCTGATTTAAAATTCACGCGCTACTTTCTCCTCCTGGGAAAATCTGGGTGACTCACAGCATTCTGCTCAATTCCCACCCACCCCTTCCCAATGCAGGTAGTCCTCATGAAGGAAGGCGAATCTACGTCACCCAGGATAATGTTGTAGGATCCAATCTGGATCAGTTACCGGGATGAAAGATTCTGTCTTCCGAGCTTTTGGACTCATGCTGTTGTGGTCCGAGAGCAGTCTGCGGAGCTGGCAGCAGACTCGGACAGTGAGGAGATTGGGGAGGAAGATGGTCCAGTCCTGGAGGCTGGGGAAGGCTCGGATGAGGGCTCTGTGTCCGAGGCAGAGAAGGAGCCAGGGCCATCTGGGAGTTATCTGCTGCCTCTGGAGCCTCCAGAATCGGGCAGCAGTGAGGCAGAGGAACAGGGGGAGCCTGTTCCCAGTGCGTGCATGCGCAGAGGTGCCAGAAGGCAAGAACAGTTACGACAGAAGGGTCGACTCAGGAGGAAGGCTTGGAGGTGATTGGCCCCTCCCATAGGACACAAAGGAGGAACAAAGGCACGTGAACCTTTGCAGGAAGCAACTTGGTTCATGCTAGTCAGTTTACCTTCTGAAGCTCCATTTTGACTCTTTAAGCAAACAGCCTGTTTCAGTTTCAGTTTAGCCTGATTAGCACAAAGAAAAAAAAATCTGCCTCTGCCTCCCAGCAATTTGTCTCCTTGTAGTAAACAGCAAAAAGCCTTTTCCAGTTTCAGTTTCAGTTTAGCCTGATTAGCACAAGGGGGAAAAAATCTGCCTCTGCCTCCCAGCAATTTGCCTCCTAACAGCAAACAGCCTGTTTCAGTTTCAATTTCAGCCTGATTAGCACAAGCAGCTAATTTTTGGTTGGATCAGCCTCTCGACGATTAGCTGTTTCAGACTTCCACCCATTCTGGGCGGCGGGGATTGGAATGGTTGGAAAATGGGTTGCGCAGAGGCCGAAAACAGGACGCACAGAGGCAGCAATAGGCTACGTCAATCCATGCAGCCTGAAACAGCTGATGGTCGGGAGGCCGATCCAACTGACAATCAGCTGCTTGCGCTAATCCGGCTGTGCTAAAATTGAAACTGAAATAGGCTGTTTGCTTGTTTGCTGCAAGGAGGCAAATTGCTGGGAGGCAGAGACCAAAAGGTGGGGGTTGGCAGGTGGGCGGGGCTACATTGGTGTATAAGACGTCCCCAAATTTTCACCATCTTTAGAGGGGGGGGGGAAGTGCCCCTTATACTCCGAAAAATACAGTAGTTAACAAAAGTACTTTCTTACTAGATGTATCTACAATTATCCCCCCCTCCTCCCTCTCTTTCTCATTTTCAAAGTCAATAAATTGAAACACCAACCTCAATAAAGAGGAAAAAAAATCCTTTCCCCCCTCCCTCCGAGGCTTTCTTTAAAAGTGAATAAAAGGGGAGGGGATCGGCTTTTCAAACGCTCTAATGCTATTGTGCTTTTCAACTTTCATTTTTTGCCTCGTCTGCATCAAATCATCTTCGACTATTTAAAATGAAAATTGGGTCTATTGAAACATTTCAATTTTGATTATTCTTTTTTTTTCTTTCTTCTTTTTAATAAAGATGTCGCAATCTCACTTAATGATATCACTGGAACGAAATGAGTAAAAAAGTTTAGAAGAATATAATCATCTCGGCGCCCTACAGATTTGATTAAAAGGCATAGCAGAAAGAACACGGGCCTATTTCTGTAGAGTGTGTGTGTGTGTCACACAAACACACAAACACACACTCCCATGTGCTGTCTTGGATCAATAGGGTGTGAAAAGCACGGCTTGTCAGAAATGACCTTTGAACCAAAAAGCAATTTTCCATCAGAATGAATTCTATGCATTTTTCACGTTGCTAAGAGTTTTGTATCTGGGTTTTGTCGCAAACTTCCTTTCTTTGTCAATATTTTTTCCTGCAAGCAGTGAATTTTCTCCCCCACACCCACACCCTGTTGCATTACACCCACAGGCAGTGTGGGATGGTTTTTACAGCTAGGCAGGTGCTTTTCATTGTCTATGGAGATTCTCGGTCCTCCAGCTCAGGGTTGGCCCAGAGGTGATTTTTTTCAAGAGGTGGTGTGGCCCGCCAGCAGAGCTGGTGGCAGATTCGGACAGTGAGGAGGTTGGGGGGGGGGGGAACCTGGGCCAGTCCTGGAGTCTGGGGAAGACTCTGATGAGAGCTCAGTGTCGGAGGCAGAGAGGGGGCCAGGGCCGTCTGACAGTCATCAGCTGCCTTCGGAGTCGGGGGTCAGTGGGGCAGAAGAACAGCTGGAGCCTGTTCTCAGTGTGTGCATGTGCAAAGTTGCCAGACGAAGGGAACAGCTAAGGAACAAAGGTCGACTTGGGAGTAAGGCCACAGGTGGATGGTGAATGGCCCCTCCCATACGGAATAAAGAGGAGCGAAAGGGGAGTGGAGTTTGCAGGAGACAATTAGTTCAATTTATTAGGGTCAAAATCTGTTCCTGACTTCTTGCCCAGTAATTGCTGCTACAGCTTGGAGTTTGGAAGATATCGGCCTGGCAGCTCTCCAAGCCTGATCAAAGTCTGTAGTTGTGAAATCTCTGGAAAGACTGTTGGCCGGGACTTTGCTGCAGAGGAATTCCCTTTAAGCTAAATAAAAGAGTTTTTATTGGGACGAGGAGTCGGCTTCATGATCTTGGGAAGTCTAGGACAAGGGCAACTGGACTTTCTGGTTTTTCCTCTGAAAACGTTTCGCTTCTCATCCAAGAAGCTTCTTCAGCTTCACACTCACAGAGCTGAAGAAGCTTCTTGGATGAGGAGTGAAACGTCTTTTTAAAAAAAAAAAAAACCCAGAAAGTCCACTTGCCTCTTGCAAAAAGCACCTTTGGGACAGGTGTTTTTCAGCCTCACCTGGTCCTCAGCATCTTGCAAGAAAGACAATTTGGCTGGAGAAAAAGCAACACTGCCGTTGTGTTGCAGAAGCCTGATTTCAAACCCTGGGCTCTTTTCACACACTATTCCATCCAAGACAGCACAGTGTGTGTGTGTGTGTGTGTTGTGGGGGAGTGACTCCAGAGGCCCTGCAAATAAATGCAAACCATCATATCGTAGCCACGATGTAAAAAAAAATGTGGAGACTCTAGAAAGAGTGCAGAGAAGAGCAACCAAGATGATTAGGGGACTGGAGGCTAAAAGATATGAAGAACGGTTGCAGGAACTGGGTAGGTCTAGTTTAATAGAAAGAAGAACCAGGGGAGACATGATAGCAGTCTTCCAATATCTCAGGGGTTGCCACAAAGAAGAGGGAATCAAGCTATTCTCCAAAGAACCTGAGGGCAGGACAAGAAGCAACAGATGGAAATGACCATCTGTCCATGGCCACCCAGGTGGCTTTGTAGCTAAGATAGGAGTAGAATTCACGGTCTTCTGATTTCCAGGCTGGTGCCTGAACAATTTTCCCATATCAAAAGAACATTAAAACATTTTAAAAGATGTGGAGACTCCAGAAAGAGTGCAGAGAAGAGCAACCAAGAGGATTAGGGGACTGGAGACTAAAACATATGAAGAACGGTTACAGGAACTGAGTATGTCTAGTTTAATAGAAAGACGGTCTAGGGGAGACATGATAGCAGCCTTCCAATATCTCAGGGGTTGCCCCAAAGAAGAGGGAGTCAAGCTATTCTCCAAAGCACCTGAGGGTAGAACAAGAAGCAATGGGTGGAAACTATTCAAGGAGAAGCAAGTTAGAACTAAGGAGAAATTTCCTGACAGTCAGAACAAGAGGAAGAACAAGCAGTGAAACAACTTGCCTCCAAAAGTTGTGAATGCTCCAACACTGGAAGTCTTTAAGATGTTGGATAACCCTTTGTCTGGTGGTGTGACTCAGCAGCAGTCTTCTGTGAGTCTTTTCGGAATGCAAGATTAACGATGCAGCTGGGGCTCGTTAGTGGGGTTTTGGAGATAAAAGGACGGATGGTGCCACGCCCCTGGTTGCAGGAGTCAACGTTCCTTGGTTCGTTCAACGTGGATTGATCATCAGTCGTGGTTTATGTAAGATACACTTGGAAAAGTGCTTTGTTTTCTGTAACCCTGATTCAAGAAGACACTTGGAGAAGTGCATTGCTTGTAAGAGTTTTTGTTGGTATTCTGTTATCTAGTCAGAGACTTTATTTATGTTATTTTTGGGCTCGCAGCCAGTTTGAGCCGAGAACTGATAAAGTGAGTTCCTTTTAAGTTGTTTGCCTGTCTGTTTAATGAGTGGCGAAGGGGGGACAGAACAGTCTGGTGTAGGGTTTCCTGCCTAGGCAGGGGGTTTGACTAGAATAGTGTTTCTCAACCTTGGCAACTTGAAGATGTCAGGACTTCAAGTCCCAGAATTCCCCAGCCAGCATTCGCTGGCTGGGGAATTCTGGGAGTTGAAGTCCGGACATCTTCAAGTTGCCAAGATTGAGAAACACTGGACTAGAAGACCTCCAAGGTCCCTTCCAACTCGTGTTATTCTATTCTATTCTAACCACAAAGTTAAACAGCCTGCTATTGTCGTTACTCCTATCAGCAGTTTCTTACTCTTGATCATCTCCATCACGATCTCTGATCCATCCAGGATCAAACTCACTCCCCCGCCCCCACTCCACCCACTTTGTCTCTTAACAATGAAACCTTTCCTTAGTTTTTTAATCGGGGAACTTTCCCAACAATTCCTCTTTTGCTGACTTCAGCGATTGCACATGTACTTCCAAAGCACACCAGCCTAGTCTTCAGAATTACCGAAATTCAGCCGGTGGGGGGGGGGGGGGACAGACCCATTGCAGGGTCCTTTATATAGATCACTTGCAATTTATATTCTTTGGGATGCATCTTGCCTGCGGTGTTAACTGCAATTGAGCAATCGCTCTTCGGCTGCATCCCTATTGAACCGACCAATCCGTGATTGATCACTATTTGTTCTGGTTTGCTATTCCTTCCCCCCTGAAGGAGTGCTTGTCCGGTCCTTCCTTTAAAGGCACGGAACGTCTTTCAGACAGCTTTTAGCAGACGTTTGACTGAGATTATTTGCAATCTGTTTCTTTCTTTCTTCTTGTTTTTTTAAAGATTCACAACCATCCTTCATTGTGTCCCAAATGAAAGTCCTTGGGGGGGGTTTGGGCATCTCACAGCTGCAGCCTTTCCTTATGGAAATGGGATGGCTTGGAGGGAAGCGTAACATGTCTGGAAAGCATATGAATTGGACTAATATGAAAAAGGGGGGGGGTCTTTGGTGCTTCCTGAGCTTAGTTGTTTTTTTGCAAACATTTCATGACCCGACTATGTAGCATCATCAGTGCTGGAAGGATGAAGGATTTGTGTAGAGGAAGAGAAGAAGAATGGGGGGGGGGAGAAAACGTGGGGTCCTTGGTGCTCACTGAGCTTAGTTGTTTTCTTGCAGACTGTTGTGGCCTGCCAAGGGCCAGCAGAGTTGGCAGCAGATTCGGACAGTGAGGAAGTTGGGGAGGAAGATGGGCCAGTCCTGGAGTCTGGGGGAGGCTCGGATGAGGGCTCTGTGTCAGAGGCAGAGAGGGGGCCGGGGCCGTATGCCAGTTATCAGCTGCCTTCGGAGTCAGACATCAGGTGAGGCAGAGGAACAGCTGGAGCCTGTTCCCAGTGTGCGCATGCACAGAGTTGCTAGATGAAGGGAGCGGCTAAAGAACAGGGGTCGACTTGGGAGTAAGGCCACAGGTGGACGGTGAATGGCCCCTCCCCGAGGAAATAAAAGGAGCGAAAGGGGAGTGGAGTTTGCAGGAGACAATTAGTTTTCTTAATTGGTTCGTGATTCTCCAAGGCTGTATGTATGAAAAACGATCATGTCATTTTTTTTAGTGCTGTTGTAACTTCAAATGGGCACTATACAAACTGTTGTAAGTCAAGGACCATCTATGCATCTGTTTGCAACTCAGTTGACCTGTCCTACATTACATAGGTGAAAGAAAAAATAGTGAGGGGAATTGGGGTGCCGAGAGGAATAAATGCATCTGGTACAACCGCAAAGTTAAAGGCATTCTCTGAACAGTTTATTATTATAATTTACTCATAGAAAGTCTACATGGTTTCTTATAGAATAGACTAGAATACAATAGAACAGAAGAAGAGAACAGAACAGAATAGATTATAATAGGAATTGGAATGGAATACAACAGAACAGAATAGAGCTGGGAGGAACCTTGGAGATCTTCTAGTCCAACCCCTTGCTCAAGCAGGAGACCCTATACTATTTCAGGCAGGTGGCTGTCCACTCTTTTCTTTAAAAATTTCTGCAAAGCAACGCTTCCAATTTCTGCCACCTCTTCTGGAAAACCAGGGGGCCTGGACTTCCAAAATATTACACACTCACTACTCCACATGAGCTCAGCGCTTAGCCTCTAAGACCACACCTGGAATCCTGCAACCCATTCCGGTCACCACACTGCAAAAGAAGATGTTGAGACTTTGGAAAAAGTGCAGAGAAGGGCAAATAGGATGATTAAAGGCCTGGAGGCTTACCCCAACCTTCCCCCCCCCCCTTCCCAGAACAAATACAGGGTATCAATCTTCAACAAAGATGTTCTAAAATAAACTTAAAGAAAGTTAGTATCATCTTTCATTTGAGCTTTAACTCCTCTTTTGTTAGGCTAGCTCTAAACAGATTATATCGTTCCTTGCTTCCTCAGTCATAAACTATCTGGAATTTCTTAGTCCCATATTTATTTTGAGTATAGTCAATCCATCTTCTCCACTCCAGCTTATATTTCTCATTTGAGTGGTCCTTAAGATGTGCTGATATTTTAGCCATCTCTGCTAAGTTTGTTACTTTTAACGTCCATTCTTGAATAGTAGGCAAATCTTCCTTCTTCCAGTATTGCGCCACCAACAGTCTTGCTGCCATTATTAAATACAAAATCAAGTTAGTCTCTATAACAGTTACAATCAGTAGTTATCACTGGAGGTTTTTAAGAAGGCACTGGACACTCACTTGATTCGAATGGTACAGGGTCCCCTGCTCTTGAGCAGGGAGCTGGACTAGAAGACCTCCAAGGTCCCTTCCAGCTCTATTCTATTCTAAACATCCTGTTCAGTTATTCAGCAACCGTCTGGACTTCCCGAAGTTTCTTAAACCAGCCGCATTCTGCCCGGAGTTTTTAAATATCTACTTGGCTTCCCTCCCGCTCCGAAAAGTGTGAGTTACACGCAGACTTTTTCTTTCATTGATGTATGTTTCTGTCCGGATGGCTGGGAAGATTAACGAGCGGGAGGGTTGAATAAATAGAAAAGAGTACAGAAGGGTAGGCGGGGTGGGTGGGGGGGTTGGCACAAGTGTTTCTTCCCATTGGAGACTCCAAAGCAAAACACGCCTTGAATGATTGATGCCAAACACGGGCCGCTTCTCCGTAACTGCTGCCCGCTAAACTGGAATGAATGCCCATCCAGCAGGGCCCAGAGACCTCCAAAGTGCCCGTTAAGAAGCAGAAAGATAGCTTACCTTAGCTTCAGTCCTGGAGGATTTACAAATCAAGCTTGTTTGAGGTGAGAGGAATTGGGGTGCCAAGAGGAATAAATTCATCTGGTACTTTTGGCTTTGATTCAGACGTTTCACAGCGCCGCTTTTGTTAAAAGCACGGCCAAATGAGTTGCATCTCGCCAAGGAAGGCCTTGTTATCTCTCCACCGTATTTGTTGGACTATAAGACGCAACGGTGTATAAGACGCACCAAAATTTTGAAGAGGTAAGTAAGAAAAAAAAATTTTGTCCTCCCCTGCGCCCAGGAGCACTATCCGGCAGGGCTGGGGGAAGGCAAAAACGCCCCCATTTTTGCGGAAAACGGGTGGAAAACAGGGCATTAAATGGGGGCATTTTCTCCCTCCCCCAGCCCTGCTGAACCTGCAGAGTGCTTCTGGGGGCAGGGCGAAGACAGAAACGCCTCTGTTTTTGCCAAAAATGGCCCATTTTTCACGAAAATGGGCTGTGGAGACAGGTCTTCAGGAGGCTAAAAATGGCTGTATTCGGTGTATAAGATGCATCAACATTTCCATGCTGTTTGGTGGGGTGCGTCTTATACTCTGAAAAATACGGTAATCTGAAGTCAGGTTGGCTGAAAGGCTGTAAGGCAGCCCACGATGTTAGATCAGTGATGCATTTCAGCCGGTTCTCTCAGGTTCGGGTGAACCAGTAGCGGTGGCAGAGGGAGGCTCCGCCCACCCACCTGAATCTCATCATGTCCCAGTTTTGATGCTCTGCGCATGTGCGGAAGGTCCTGCGCCTGTGTGGAGGTGGTCCTAGCACCGGGGGGGGGAGGGCGGGGCTCACATTTGCGAACCGGTAGCGAAGGTAAGTTGATTTCACCTCTGTGTCCGAGGCAGTCTGCCCAAGGCAGCTTCAGTCCAGTCTACGCAGTGTGAAGAGGAAACATACCAGCGGTTTGAGGAGTGGTGTCAAGCTGGCCAGGCCCACCAGTCGGCCACGCCCAGTGAGTGGTGTCATACTGCCCACGCCCACTAAGTCGGCCACACCCCTCCAAGGTCAACCACAGTCCTGATGCAGCCCTCAATGTTGACACCCCTGCTGTAAGGCAAGGAATGATCCAGAATAGCCAAGTTGGAGAGGGACCTTGGAGGTCTTCTAGTCCAACCCCTTGCTCAACCAGGAGACCCTAGCATTTGAAACAGTGGCTCTCCAATCTCTGTCAGGGTACCAAATAGCAGACCCATAACAAGCAAAACTCCGAGTAGGTTCCTCAAAGAATAGCTATCGGGCCTGCAGCCATCTTTCCTTTTGGTCTTTGGGTCTGTAGGGCACTGTCCCATTCAAACAATCTTGGGGACCCGTGTGAGTTGAACATTTCCTGCTGCTTCTTTGAATTAATGGGGTCTTTGATAGGTGACTTTGTGAAGTCAGGATGGGAGCCTTGATAGTTGATAGATGAAAACTCTACAGGGCCCTTGGTGCTCTCTGAGCTTGGTGGTTTCCTTGCAGATGTTTCATGACCCAACTAGGGAACATCATCAGTGCTAGAAGGGAGGGAGGTTTGCAGAAAAAGAGGAAGAGGAAAACTGTAGGGTCCTTGGTGCTCTCTGAGCTTGGTGGTTTCCTTGCAAATGTTTCACGATCCAACTAGGTAACATCATCAGTGTTAGAAGGGAGGGAGGTTTATGGAGAGGAGGAGGAGGACTGTGAGGTCCTTGGTGCTCTCTGAGCTTGGTGGTTTCCTTGCAGACGTTTCATGACCCAACTTGGTAACATCATCCATGCTTGAAGGGAGGAAGGTTCGCCCCCTGTTGATCCACAAGTGTCAGTAGGAATTTTCTTTGTGGTTCTTCAATTGGGCTGCAATTTACCGTTAGCTTGCTTGTTTGAGTTGATTGTATATTGTTTACTTTTTTTCCCCGTTGTTGGTTGAGCGTAGTTAATCTCTGCTATCTGGATGTTGCCTGCTGGCCAGGAGATGTTTTGGTCTTTTTGTTTCCTTTTTTTAAAAAAACAACACCTTTTTGATGGTCTCTTTTGAATGATATGTAAATGTTGTTTATCTCTGCGTGCCTGTTGATGGCTGACTTGTCAGAGTGCCCAGCTTTCAGCAATTCTCTGGTGGTTTTTGAAGCTCTGCCTAGCTTTGTGTGTGTGTGTGTGTGTCTGTGTCATCTGTTTTGGTTGCTGAGGCTGTGTGTAGGTCCATCCATGTGGCTGCAGTTCATTTTAGAGGCAGCTTCAAAATCTTCTCAGCAGCTGGCTGAGAAACGCTTGAGTGTTTCAATCCAGCGTTGGAAAATTTGAACATTTAAATGTTTTTTTTAAATGTTATTTATTTTCGTTACGTAATAAAAATTCTTTTGTGAACAGTGTGTGTTGTCCCAATTCCCCCTTTAACATTCCAACCCCAAAACTTCATTCATTTTAGAACTGTATTTCCATTAGTTCCGATTTTAGCCGTATCACTTTTCTTCTCCTGTTTTCCAATTTCGAGTTTTTAACATGTACAAACAATATAGTTTTTCTTTCCCTTTGAAAATAAACAATTTATCATTTCTCTTCCATCTGTTTTCCATTAACAAGATGAACCTTCAAATTTCAAGTTTTATATAATCAACATAATATAATTTATTCATCAGCTTTAAGGTTCTTAATATAATTCCCACACATTCTAATTAAAATGTATTTTTACCTTGTTAACAATCTCTCTTTCTACTGAATCATATAATTCTACTATTCTCCTATTTCTAATTTTTTTTCTCTTTTTCTTCTTTTTGTGTGTTATATAGCCACCCGGAGTCCTCCGGGATTGGGCGGCCTATAAATCTAATAAATACAAATACAAATTATATCTTTTCTTCTGTATCTTCCCTCTCATTTTTCCATAGATTTTTTATCTCTCCCCCAAGTTTCTCTTTCCCATCTCCCTTTATTTTTCTCTCTATTTTTGGCTAATTTCTTTTTTGGATGCCCTTCCCTGCTCTCTTTGTGCCTTTAACCCCATTGAGGTTTATTTTCCATTTTCTATCTTGTTAATTCCTTGTTGAGCATTTAAATGTTGAAAAAGTGTGCTGCCTGTAAGGTTTGACCCTCAGGTCTACCCTTGTCAGGCGTTACTACAAACCAGATCATAGATGATAGAATCCAAAGGGTGGGGGGACCTTGGAGGTCATCTAGTCCACCCCTCTGGCATCCAGCCTTTTGTGACGTCTTCTTCTGTTTATCGTCCTCAGGGAACCGTCACTGCTTTCCTATCAGAGTCGGTTCCTCTGCAACTGGCTGAAAAACAGTAACTGTGAAAAGGACAGAGGAACAGAGCTGGAAGGGGCCTTGCAGGTCATCTAGTCCAGCCCCCTGCCCAAGCAGGAGACCCTACAATTCTACCTAGGACCTTGCGTGGGGGGGGGGCTGCACGTGCATTGCATTTGGGGGGTTCGGGCGCACACTTGCGCTTTGGGTAGTCAGTCCAGAAAAGATTAACCCTCGCTTGTCCAGACTCTTCTTAAAAACCTCCAGTGATGGAGGGCATGCAATTTCTGGTGGCAAGCTGTTCCACTGGTTAATTGTCCTCACTGTCAGGAAGTTTCTCCTTCATTCCAGGTTGCTTCTCTCCTTGATTAGTTTCCACCCATTGCTTCTGGTCCTGCCCTCAGGTGCTTTGGAGAATAGTTTGACTCTCTCTTCTTTGTGGCAGCCCCTGAGATCTTGGAAGACTGCTATCATGTCTCTCCTTCTTTTCATTAAACTAGACATACCCAGTTCCTGCAACTGTTCTTCATATGTTTTGGCCTCCAGTCCCCTAATCCTCTTTGTTGCTCTTCTCTGCACTCTTTCTAGAGTCTCCACATCTTTTCTACATCGTGGAGACCAAAACTGAATGTCATATTCCAAGTGTGGCCTTTCCAAGGCCTTATAAAGTGGTATTAACCCTTCACATGATCTTGATTCTCTCCCTCTGTTGATGCAGCCTAGAACTGGGTTGGCTTTTTTGGCAGCTGCTGCCCACGGCTGGCTCCTATTTAAATGGTTGTCCACTAGGACTCCAGTTTCACAGAACCAGAGCTGTGGGTTTGTTGGTGGTTTTTTATTTTATTTTATTTTTAGACATGGCAGAAGACTACATTTCAAGACTCTAAATGAAGAGATACTGCTAAACCGGACGATCGAATAATATCTCACGCTGCTCATCGAAATAAATCTATGTCTATCTTTCCTGCTGGAGCGTTTATGATGCCGATAAATCGTTAATTTTCTTTCTTCTTTTTTTTTTTTTCCCTTTTCCCTTCCAGTAGTTAGGACTTTTATTGACTCCTACGGATATCAGTCGGGGTTTGAAGCCCTGACAGATTCGTCTTCACCTTTCGGCCGAATGTGAAAATCAAAAACAGAATGCAAGCAGAAAGCTAACGCTTGAAAGCTTATTGTCCCCGTCTTTCTTTCGAAGCTCGGCGACTTAGACAGACAGTTCCTGACAGGAGTCTATTAAAAAGACGGTGTCGGGTTCCCCCCCCCCCCAAAAAAAAAGCACAATATCTGCCTGTTAGGCGAACTGAAGCCGTTTCATAGCTCCAGTCCAAAGGAAGTGGGGAAAAAGTTCATTTGATTTCATTTCTCCATGTGTTGGCTTTGGGGGGGGGGGGGATTCCTGTGGCATTTTTTCTCTGCTGTGGTGTTCAATAGCCCCCTTTCCCCCCCCTCCTTAGTTTCCTGGAGCAGTGGTCACCAACTGGTGGTCTGTGATAACATTTTGGTGGTCCGCAGAAAAATTATTTACATTTTTTTATATTGCACTAAATCAGGGGTCCTCAAACTACGGCCCCTGGGAGGGATACGTGCAATGAACGCTTGTGTTGCTGCAGAGAGTCTCCCCCTTCGGGGTCTTTTTGTGGGGGTCGGAGGGGGGCAGAAATTCCGACTTGGGGTCTGCTTCAGCCTCCTGGTGGGGGGCTTTGGGTGAAGGCTGGAGGGAAGCACCGCTGGTGGCGAAGAGCCGGAGGGCCTCGTTCCAGTGGGACTGCATGATGGCCTGGAACTGGCTGACCATCTCAGCCCGTTGAGCCTCCAGGCACCGGCACCTGGCCTTGCACTCCCGCAGGTCTTCCCTCTGCTTGGAAAGCCCATGCTCGTAGTCCTCAGTGAGGAGCTTCTGCTGAAACCTCCTTCTCGGTCCGATCCAATTTGAACTGAGCTGTTTTGCCAACTCTTTCTCCTGGGGGCTGCTTAGCTCCAGCAACGGCTTCCTGTTGGGGCCCTAAGGAGCCCTAGTGGGCAGGTCAATAGTGGCTGGATGGGGAGGGGCAAGTAGAGGCCGGGGAGGCGCCCCTTGATGTGAGTGACATCAAGTTGGCCATGCCCACCCAGGCACATGACCACCTAGCCACGCCCACCCAGCTGGTCATTAGAAAAATCATATTAGTGGTCCGCAGGATTTAAAATTATGAATTTAGTCTTCCCTGAGGTCCAAAAGGTTGGTGACTCCTATCTTTAAACAACACACCGACAACTTTTGCACAATGGCTTGTAACAGGGTGAGGCTTGCGTAAATGTGAATCCTTCTTGCTTTCTCAGCCTGGTTGTTTTCTTGCTGGCGTTTTGCGACCCAACTAGGGAACATCATCAGTGCTAGAAGGGAGAAGGGTTTGCAGAGAGGAAGAGTTAGAAGAAGAATAGGACTTTCTGAACCTGGTTATTTTCTTACAGACGTTTCATAACTCAACTAGGTAACCTCATCAGTGCTAGAAGGGAGTGGAGTTTGCAGAGAGCAGGAGGAGGAGGAGGACTGCGGGGTCCTTGGTGCTCTCCGCTTGGTTATTTTCTTGCAGACGTTTCATGACCCAACTAGGTAACCTCATCAGTGCTAGAAAGGAGGGATGGGGTTGCTCTCTGTTTATATACAGCTGGCTTGCCCTGTCCAGTGTTGGTGGGTTGTGTTCTTTGTGGCTCCTTGTTTAGGCTGGGGTTTACTGGTTTGATTGGCGTAAAGACCCATTCCCTTCAAATTCCCATGCTGCTAGTCCTCTGTGGGTGATGTAAGGAATTCATGGCTTTGGGTGCAAAAAGAAATAAAGCTTCATTCTCCCAGCGGAGCAAATGAGCAGTTTTCCCTTTAAATATTTGGAAGAAATGTGGAAAAGAAACCTGACTTTGGTGCCATTCAAAGGGGGGGGGGGCTCCGTCTCTGCCTCCCCCCAGGCAAAACGCTTTGCACCTGACAAGCCATGACAGGCTCTTCCATCGGGGGATTAAGAACTAAATAATAGCCCCCCCAGGAGCCTTTCCCCCTATCTGATCCAACTGGCCCTGCTTTCTGGCAGGGAGAGGGGCCTCTGTGTCAAATAAACCGATTTCCAATGCCGGCTCTTTTAAATAATCCTTCCCGTCTTTGCTGCTCCTGTTATCTCCCCAAATCTTTTAATTTTCCCTGATAGCCGCAGTGCTGTAAAACTTAGATAAAATTTAGTGTAGAATGTTTTTTTCCATTGGGTGATTTGTTCCCCCAAATGCAGACATGGCTGGATTTTTTTTTAACTGGAGCTGTTTTTTTCTTCTTCTTCTTCTTCTTCTTCTTCTTCTTCTTCTTCTTCTTCTTCTTCTTCTTCTTCTTCTTCTTCTTCTTCTCCTCCTCCTCCTCCTCCTCCTCCTCCTCCTCCTCTTCTTCTTCTGCTGCTGCTTCTCCTTCTCCTTCTACCCATTCTCTTCTCTTCCTCTTCCCCATCATCTCCATCCTCATTCTCCTCCCCCCCTCCTTCTTCTTCCCCATCATCTTCTCCTCCTCTTCCCCCCCACTACTTCATCTGCTTCTTTTTCTTCTGCTTCTTCTCCTTCTCCTCCTCCCTCTTCTGCTTCTGCTCCTCCTCCTCCTGGATACATCACCTCCACAGGACTAGCAACATGGAAAATTGGAAGTGGGCCACAGGGTACGTTTGCCTCTGCAGGAAGCCAGGTACCAATAGAATAACCTTGGAATTGGAAGGAACCTTGGAGATCTTCTAGTCCAACCCCTTGCTCAAGCAGGAGACTCTATACCAATGATGAAATTCTATTTTTTTTACTACCGGTTCTGTGGGTGTGGCAGGGGAAGGATGCTGCAAAATCCACATTCCCTCTCCACTCCTATTCTATTCAATTCCTACTCTACTCTACTCTACTCTACTCTACTCTACTCTACTCTACTCTACTCTATTCCAGGTTGGTTCTCTCCTTGATTAGTTTCCATCCATTGCTTCTTGTCCTGCCTTCTGGTGCTTTGGAAAATAGTTTGACCCCCATCCTCTTCTTTGTGGCAGCCCCTTAAATACTGGAAGATTGCTCTCATGTCACCCCCTAGTCCTTCTTTTCATTGAACTAGACATATCCAATTCCAGCAATTTCATATGTTTTAACTTCCAGTCCCCTAATTATCTTCGTTGCTCTTCTCTTTTCCGCATTCTTTCCAGAGTCTCAACCTCTTTTTTAAAAAACAAAACAAAACGTGGTGACCAAAACTGAATGCATAGTACTCCAAGGGCTGCCCTTCCCAAGGCATTCTAAACATTTACTAACAGTATTTGTGACAGCATGTTTATTCCTAGCCCGTCTTAATTAGATCTGGAGGTCGTGATTAATGATTAATGAGCGGTTTTTGTGCGGAGGTCTGGGTGAGATTTAATTGCATCTTTGAAGAAGAAAAAATATCTCAGGACTCCATTTGAGACTGTAAAGTTCTACAGTTTAGGCCTAACTAGTTTCTCAAAAGGATTCGAATTAGCTCATGACGGTCCGCGGGGCATATTAATAATATTTGGGAAATCCAATAAGAGGGTGCAAAACAGTCATTGAAAAATGGCATGCATAAGAAGGTGCTTTTTTTTTCAAAAGACAGCTACAGTTCTGTTCTGACCGAGGCTTCCCGAGAGCATGAAGCCAACTCCTGGTCCCGACAAAAAACCCTTTTATTAATTGACTCTGAATTCTGCTCATTCACATCCAGCAAAGTCTTTCAAAGGAGGATTTACAGTCACAGACCTTATCTGGCTTGGAGAGCTGACAGGCCGATATCTTCAAAACTTGGCAAGGAGTCTCAGAGAGTCACGAACCAATGAAGCGAACTAATGGTCTCCTGCAAACTCCACTCCCCTTTCGCTCCTCTTTTATTTCCTCTGGGAGGGGCCATTCACCGTCCACCTGTGGCCTTGCTCCCATGTCGACCCCTGTTCTTTAGCTGTTCCCTTCGTCTGGCAGCTCTGCGCATGCGCACATTGGGAACAGGCTCCAGCTGTTCCTCTGCCCCACTGATGTCTGACCCCGAAGGCAGCTGATAACTGTCAGACGGCTCTGGCCCCCTCTCTGCCTCCGACACAGAGGCCTCAACAGAGCCTCCCCCAGACTCCAGGACTGGCCCAGGTTCCTCCCCAACCTCCTCACTGTCCGAATCTGCTGCCAGCTGTGCTGGTGGGCCACGACTAGTTCTTACATGAATCACTGCCGTTGTTCAGGTAGTGGCACAGTCGTTAAGTGAATCTGACTACCCCGTTGACTTTACTTGTCGGAAGGTCGCAAAAGGGGGATCATGATCCCAGGGACCCTGCAACCATCATAAATACGAGTCTGTTGCCAAGAGCCTGGATTTTGATCACGTGACCATGGGGAGGTCACAACTGTTGTAACTGTGAAAAGCGGGTCATAATTCACTTTTTGGGGGTTACTGAAATGAGCTTCAGTCATTAAATGAATGATTGCAAGTGAAAGATTACCTGTATCTTGCAGAGTCCGTCTCTAGATGTCTCTTGGGGGGGCAGTAAAATGGGTAAATGGTACCAATAAAGGAGAATATTTGTAGCTCAGGGTTGAAATGAGGGGTCCTTGGTGCCCTCTGAGCTTGGTTGTTTTCTTGCAGACGTTTCATGACCCAACTAGGTAACATTATCAGTGCTGGAAGGGAGTGAAGTTTGTGGCGAAGGAAGAGGAGGAGGAGGAGGAGGAGGAGGAGGAGGAGGAGAATAACTGTGGGGTCCTTGATCCTCTCTGAGCTTGGTGGTTTTCTTGCAGACGTTTCATGACCCAACTAGATAACATTATCAGTGCTAGAAGGGAGTGGGATTTGTGGAGCCAAGGTGGCGCAGTGGTTAAATGCAGCACTGTAGGCTACTGCTAGATCAGCAGGTCAGCGGTTCAAATCTCACCGGCTCAGGGTTGACTCAGCCTTCCATCCTTCCGAGGTGGGTAAAATGAGGACCCAGATTGTTGGGGGCAATATGCTGACTCTCTGTAAACCGCTTAGAGAGGCCTGAAAGGCCTATGAAGCGGTATATAAGTCCACTGCTATTGCTATTGCTATTGGAGAGGAGGAGGAGGAGGAGAATAACTGTGGGGTCCTTGGTGCTCTCTGAGCTTGGTGGTTTTCTTGCTCATGTTTCATGACCCAACTAGGTTATAACATCAGTGCTAAAAGGGAAGGGAGGGGGTTGTTCTCTATTTATACACAAGTGGTTTGGCTAGAAAAGAGTATTTGTAGCACAGAGGTGAACAGTGGGGTCCTTGGGGGCTCTCTGATTTGCTTACTTTCTTGTCGATGTTTCACTACCCAACTAGGTAACATCATCAGTGCTAGGGAGGAGGAGTACTTGCTGTCAGTTTATGTTCTGGCGTCCTGCCTGTGGGTGGGTGGAGGTGACCTTAGAGATTATTTGGTGGGTCTGTGTGCTGTTGGCTCTTTGGCAGCTTCTTAATTGGCGGATTAATTTATTTGATTGTTGGTCTGGAGTTAACCTTGGAAGTTAGGTTAAGTTAACCAAGGTCGACTTGATTGAATAGGCATAGCAACTAAGTCAGCCAATGGGAGCTTCAACCGATCTGAGTCTGTGCTGAGAATCAAAACTGAAACTACTCTGCCTGCTCTGAACTCTGAGATGAAACTGTTCTCTGCTGCTTGTGTTCTGCTTGTAACTACTACCACTTTGAAAGAATCTACTATTGGTATTGTACTTTTATTCATCTGTTATTATGTATATAAAGAAGTTAATGAATCCAGTTGAATCAGGGCTTTTGATTTTTTCCGCAACAAACTCTGATACAATCCAGTTAAGCAAGCTTGGAGGTCTTCTAGTCCAACCCCTTGCTCAAGCAGGAGACGCCATATAAAATGACAGAATAACAGAGCTGGAAGGGACCTTGGAGGTCTTCTAGTCCACCCCCTTTGCTCAAGCAGGAGACCTCATACCATTCCAGACAAGTAGCTGTCCAGTGTCTTCTTAAAAACCTCCAGGGACGGAGCGCCCATAACTTCTGGTGGCCAGCTGTTCCGCTGGCTAATACTTCCGCTGTGTAACCTTCACGCCTTCTCCTCTCTTCTCCAGGTACGAGACTTCTCTCCTGGACCTGGTGGCCGCCATGAGCCCGAGGCAGGACGATCGCCCCGGTTTTCCCAGGGGGACCCAGCCCCAGAGCAGAACCTGCGGGAAACCCCGCTGGGATTGGCGATCCCCCCGAGCCAAGAACGGGCTGGACGATTTGGAAGAGAGCCGGATTTTGGAGGACATCTTTTTCATCTGAGGATCTGGCGGGGCCTCCGAGGACTCTTTTTTTAAAAACCCCTTCCTCTTTTTCTCATCTGGGTGTGTCGACGTATTCAGGATCTTTTTAAATTATTTGTCTGACTGACGATTGTCTCCCCTCTCTTCTCTCCCCTTAGAGAACCGAAGGCGGTAGCCCCCCTCCCCCCGGCCCCTCCCCATCTCTGGATCATGATAGAGACGAACTGCATGGAGTGTTAGTGGAAACTTTCCTACGGGGGGATTTTTCTCGTCCGGGTTTTATGGCTGAAGGGGGTGGAAAAAAGTCACGTCGTTGTGCAAAGGATGGGTGTTTCCTTATGGAGTTTTGAATTTTTTTAGTGGTGGAAACCGTTTGTTTAATCTCTCTCTCTCACTCCCTCTCCCTCTTTATGCCTTTCCTTCCTCCTTCCTTCCCTCTTTCTCTCTCCTTGTCCCCTCCTTTTCTCCCTCTTCCTCCCTCCCTCTCTCTGTCTCCCTCCGCCTCT
>NC_045543.1:147580357-147715269 GCF_009769535.1 Thamnophis elegans | reverse complement strand
TAGAGAGAGAGAGAGAGAGAGAGAGAGAGAAGAGTTTCTAAGTTCTAAGTTTCTAAATTGTGGCCGTAAGTGGAGGACTACCCACGTATCAAATCTCTCTCTTTCCCTCTAGCTACAACCTTATCAATCTCTCTTGAATCAAAGAGCTTCTTGATAGCTTTCTAAACCACATTCTCCCACCTGGCACGCCAAACTCTTGAAGCCTCTCTTTAATCTTTCATTCCGTGTTTAATTTTTAAAATTTGATTCGGTTATTACCATAAACATTAAACAATATTTCCTGTTTAAATATGAATGGGCGGCATTATTTGATTGAAACGAGCGTTCAGATGGCTAATGCATTTTATTGCCACCGTTGAAGTTTGACTATGATTTCCCGTCCAGCTGCAGCTTTTCTCCTAGGGATCCTCCTGGAGGAAATTTCTCGAAGGACACAGCTGAGCAAGGATGGGATGTGGTCCTTCTACTTAGAGATACCCAAAATCACCTGAAGCATGAGTACCATTTTTATAAAACCTTAAAATTGGAATATTGCATCCAGTTCTGGTTACCACATCACAGAAAAGATGTTGAGTCTTTGGAAGGAGTGCAGAGAAGAACAACTAAGATGATTCAAGGCAGGGGTGAAATCCAGCAGGTCCTGACAGGTTCTGAAGAACCAGTAGCGGAAAATTTGAGAAGTTCGGAGAACCGGTAGTGGAAAATTTAAGTAGTTCGGAGAACCGGTAGTGGAAAATTTAAGTAGTTCGGAGAACCGGTAGTGGAAAATTTAAGTAGTTCGGAGAACCGGTAGCGGAAAATTTGAGAAGTTCAGAGAACCAGTAGCGGAAAATTTAAGTAGTTCGGGGAACCGGTAGCGGAAAATTTGAGTAGTTCAGAGAACCGGTAGTGGAAAATTTAAGTAGTTCAGAGAACCGGTAGCGGAAAATTTGAGTAGTTCGGAGAACCGGTAGTGGAAAATTTAAGTAGTTTGGAGAACCGGTAGCGGAAAATTTGTGTAGTTTGGAGAACTGGTAGTAGAAATTTTGAGTAGTTCGGAGAACCAGTAGCAGAAATTTTTAGTAGTTCAGAGAACCCGTGGCATGACATAACCGCGAACATCAAAAGCGCGTCGACAACACCGCGGTGCTAAAACCGCGATGTCAAAAGCGCGCCGACAACAGCGCGCTGACAGAAGCGCGATTTAACTTAAGGTAAGGTTTAGGGTTAGGTTTAGGGTTAGGTTTAGGGTTAGGTTTAGGGTTAGGTTTAGGGTTAGGTTTAGGGTTAGGGTTAGGTTTAGGGTTAGGTTTAGGGTTAGGTTTAGGGTTAGGTTTAGGGTTAGGTTTAGGGTTATTTTTAGGGTTATGTTACAGCGCGCTTCTGTCGGCGCGCTGTTGTCGGCGCGCTGTTGTCGCGCGGTTTTGATGCTGCGGTTTTGTCACCGCGCTTTAGTCACACGCACTTTAGTCTTTTAGGTTTTGTGGTGGAACCCAGAGAACCAGCAAATGCCATCTCTGGCTGGCCCCAAAGTGAGGTGGGAATGGAGATTTTGCAGTATCCTTCCCCTGCCACGCCCACCAAACCACGCCCACCAAGCCACACCACTCCCACCAAGCCACGCCCACAGAACCGCTAGTGAAAAAATAGCATTTCACCACTGATTAAAGGCCTGGAGACTAAAACACATCAAGAACGGTTGCAGGATTTGGGTTTAACTAATCTAGAAAAAAGAAGGTCTGAGGGGGAACATGATAGCAGTCTTCCAGTATTTGAGGGGATGCCACAAAGTAGAAGGGGTCAACTTATTCTCCAGAGCACCTGAGGGCAGGACAAGAAGCAACAGATGGAAACTAACCAAGGAGAGAAGCAACGTGGAATGAAGGAGGAACTTCCTAATGTTGAGGACAACTATTGGAATGAATTGTCTTCAGAAATTGTGGGTGCTCCACCCCTGAAGACCTTTAAGAAGAAATTGGACAGCCACCTGTCTCAAATGGTGTAGGGTCCCCTGCTTGAGCAGAGGGTTAGACTAGCAGACCTCCAAGGTCTCTTCCAGTTCTATTCTGATTGATTGGTTGGTTTTGATCACAATGGTAGCCTTTGGGATGCTCATACACTAACAGTAAAAGGTGCGGAGAAGAGCTACTAAGATGATTAAAGGCTTGAACACTAAATCCTATGGAGAATGTTTGGAGGAATTGGGTATGGCCAGCCTAGAGAAAAGGACGAGTAGCATATTTTCCAAAGCACCAGAAAGGAAGGAACTGTTGTAGCCCAGCAGGAGCCGTTGGAGCTGCCACCAGACTCCGACAGCGAGGGACCCTATGAGTCGGCTCTGGAGGATGTGGAGGACCCTGGACAGGGTTCCGACTCTGAGCAGGGCGCAGAGAGGCTGGTTGGCCACCAGGAGGCACCTGAGCCTTGGACCAGTGGGGAGGAGACAAGGGAGAGTGAGCCGGAAGCCAGTAGTGAGTTGTTCCTGGATGCACACCATCGAAGAGCTACTTGGCGTCAGGAACAATTACGCAATTACAGGAGGTGATTGCACTCAGCTGGTGGTCATTAGGCTCCTCTCCAGACTATAAAAAGGCTACTTGTGCACACGTCCCTCTTTGCAGAAGTCAACACAGAATCGAATGTCGGAGAACTTCGTATGAGCTTGGCAGGCTGGATTGCTGCCAAGCCGTATCTGTGTTTATTGCTGCCCAAGCTTGCTGCCAAGGACCTGTTTGTCTGTTAATTAAATGCCGTAATTTATCTCTGGCTCGGAGTGTGCTTTGGTGTGGAACGAGGGGGGGGGGGGGTCAGAACAGAAACAATGGATGGAAACTAACGAAGGAGAGAAGCAATCTGGAATTAAGGAGAAAGGTCCTGATGATGAAAATAATTAAGCCGTGGAACAGCTTGGGTACTTTTGTCACTGGAGTTTTTAAGAAAAGACTGGAAAAGCCACCTTTCTCAAATGGTGTAGGCTCCCCTGCTTGAGCAGAGGGTTAGACTAGAAGACCGCCAAGGTCTCTTCCAGCTCTATTATGATAGATGGATTGATTTCAGTCCCTCATCCAAATTCTAGCCATATCTGAGCCTGCTTAGCTTCTGAATCAGGAGAGGATTAGCTGGGTGCTGTGGAGACATGCCCCGATTGTAAATCCCCTTTTTCTGAGTTAGAACCTCCTGCAGCCAAAATTAAACCAATAAAAAACTTCATTAATGTACCGCACGCCATCTCCATGCTTGCAAAATCACATTTGAGTGGCCTGTTGCAGGGAAGGTGATGAAATGAGCTGGGTTGGCATTTCCATGTACCTCATTTGCAGTAGGACATTCCGTGGATTCTAAGTGCCTATTTATATCAATATAACATAGGTAGACCATAGAGACTACCGTATTTTCCGAAGTATAAAACCCCCCCTTTTTCCCATCAAAAAAGGGGCTGAAAATCCTGGTGCGTTTTATACACTCAATACAGCATTTTTTGCCTCCCGAAACCCCTTCCCCAAAATGGCTGTGCAGAGCCTTTGGGAGGCTTCCAGAGTGGTCCTGGGGGGCTGGGGAGGTCAGAAATGAGCAAAAAAATGGGCTGTTTTTTGCTCAATTTTGTCCCTTCCCCAGGATCACTCTATAAACCTCCTAAAGGCTATGCATGCCCTATTTTTGGAGAAAAAACAGGCCATTTTTGCTTGTTTTGGGGGGGGGGCACCCCCCTGGAGCACTCTATAAGCCACCTTAAGGCTATTCATGCCCCTTTTTTGAAAAATAAAACGGGCCCGTTTTTGGGAGTTCTGCAGAGTGCAAAAACTTTTTTTTAACATTTGCCTCTTCTAAAGCCTTGGTGCATCTTATACTCCAGTACGTCTCATACTCTGAAAAATACAGTAAATATGTCATTGCTAGAAAGTAAAAAAAGAAAACAACTTGATAGCACATAATCTTACTGCATCCAGTTTTGGCCACCACATTACGAATAAGATGTTGAGGCTTTGGGGGGGGGGGGAAGTCCAAAGAAGAGCAACTAAGATGATTAAAGGTCTGGAGACTAAAACATGTCTTAAAAATGGTTGCAGGATTTGGGTATCGCTGGTGTACAGAAAAGAAGGACTCTCTGTTTATATACAACTAACGTGTCCTGTCATTGTTGTTGGGAATATTTTACGGATTTTTTTGATTAAGCTGTTGATGGCTGTTTGATTTGTTTGTCTGAGTTGGTAGGTCCTTGACTGGGGGTGTTCTTTAGTCTTCACTGTTAATTACTGCTGGTCTTTGCTCAGAGACATTGGCCATCAACAGGCACATAGAATTAAAAGACTACACACCATTCAAAAGAGACAAGAAGCTAAAAATGAGACCACAGGACCCCAACGCCTCCTCAACGCCATCAACACCCAGTAAAAACAGATATTAACACTAAGATTACCCAGTTGCAATGGATGGCTGGGAAAGTTGGACCAAAAGGAAGGCTGAGCACCAACGAATGGAGGCCTTTGAACTCTGGTGCTGGAGAAGACTCTTGTGAGTCCCTTGGACTGCAAGGCCATCCAACCGTTCAGTCCTGGAGGAGATAGTCATAGTCATAGTCACTTTATTTATATGCCGCCCTTTTCCCTGGGGGGACTCAGGGCGGCTCACAGTTCAAAAGGGGGGGGGAGGACAAACAATTTACAACATAAAGACACTACATCATTTAAGAACACAACAGTCATACAATTCGAGTGGGGTTAGAGTCTTTAACCCCAGGCCAGCCGGGACAGCCAGATTTTAAGGGCAGCGCGGAAGGTCTGGAGGGTGGTGAGGGTCTGAATCTCCACGGGGAGTTCATTCCAGAGGGTCGGAGCAGCCACCGAGAAGGCTCTCCTCCGGGTAGTTGCCAGTCTACACTGGCTGGTTGATGGAATTCGGAGGAGGCCTAATCTATGCGATCTTATCGGTCTAGTGGAGGTAATTGGCAGTAGGCGGTCTCTCAACCCTGACTGCTCTTTAGAAGGCCAGATCATGAAGAGGAAACTCAAAGACTTTGGCCACCTAATGAGAAGGAAGAGCCTCATGCTGGGAACGATGGAGGGCAAGAGAAGAAGGGGACGACAGAAGATGAGGTGGCTGGAAGGAGTCATTGAAGCAGCCGGCGTGAGCTTGAATGGACTCCAGAGGATGGTAGAGGACAGGAAGGCCTGGAGGAGATCAACCCTGACTGCTCTTTAGAAGGCCAGATCCTGAAGAGGGAACTCAAATCCTTTGGCCACCTAATGAGAAGGAGGAAGGTCTCCCTGGAGAAGAGCCCAATGTTGGGAATGATGGAGGGCAAAAGAAGAAGGGGAGAAGGAGGTGGCTGGATGGAGTCACCGAAGCAGTCGGCGTGAGCTTCAATGGAGGATGGTAGAGGACAGGAAAGCCTGGAGGAACGTTGTCCATGGGGTCGCGATGGGTCAGACCCAACTTTGCAACTAACAACTAATTGGACCAACGGTGGACATCTTGTGGACAATGAAGGCATCTTAGTAAGGGGTTGGCTTCACAGTTTAAATGAGACCTTAAATGCTAACATTGCATGTCCTTATTTAGGACTTGTAGCAATCGCACAAAGTCACAATCAAAGCCAATGTTCCTGCTACTACGACACCTTATGTGGCACAATTCTGAAGAAAAGAAAAACTCAACTGGTTTTACTCGACCTCGTGATGCGTGTGGTATGAACACATCCATGCAACATCTGGTGAGACTCTACTAATGGTGATTGGTGACTCTACTAATGGTGAGATGGTGCAAACTCTGGATTTAAAGACGTTCCCACATGACTCGCTAACCCAGGGGGTGTCAAACGTGTCAAAACACCAGGATTAATATTAGACCGGCAGCCAAACAGTAAATAATACTTCAATCAAGGACATTTCCAATCACTCAACTCATCCCATTTTAGGGTCTAGACCGAAAAGGGTTAAGCTAAGAAACCCGAATCTGAAATCACTGATTGTGTGTGTGAGAAGGAAAATTTGCAACACAAGGGCACGACGCTTCCCAGCGAGTCATCTATATATAGACAGTTGAGAGTGCACACCGTTGTCCATTCCCCGATGCAGAGGTGAGGCAGCCTCCCTCCTGAGTAGAGTTTGCTGCAATCTGCTGCAATCCTTTTGTAAGTCAATCATGACTCGATGGCAGCTAATCAATTCCTTTGATCAATCTAAGAAATAGTTTGCAAAGAAGAAGCAAAGGCGGAAGAACTTTAAAGTGACCATCAACCTTTGGCTAAGGAAAACTCATCCCTTCATGTCGGGATGGGCATTTTTTTTTAATTGCTTTCTTACCATCCCATAAATCCATCTTATCTTACAACGGTCCTACTTCTTCTTCCCTCCCTCCCACTTTCCTTCCCTCGTTTCTTCTCTCCTACTCTCCTTCCTTCCCTCCTTCCTTCCCTCTCTCCTTCCCCCTTCCCTCCCTCCTTTCTTCTCACCTTCTCTCCTTCCCTCCTTCCTTCCCTCCCTCCTTCCTTCCTTCCTTCCCTCCTTTCTTCCCTCTTTCTCTCCTTCCTTTCCCCCTTCCTTTCCTCCTTCCTTCCCCCCTTCCTTCTCTCCTACCTTCCCTCCCTCCTTCCCTCGTTTCTTCTCTCCTACTCTCCTTCCTTCCCTCCTTCCCCCTTCCCTCCCTCCTTTCTTCTCTCCTTCTCTCCTTCCTTCCTTCCTTCCTTCCCTCCTTTCTTCCCTCCTTCCTTTCCCCCTTCCTTTCCTCCTTCCTTCCCCCCTTCCTTCTCTCCTACATTCCCTCCTTCCTTCCCTCCTTTCTTCTCTCCTTCCTTCCCTCCTTTCTTCTCTCCTTCCTTCCCTCCTTTCTTCTCTCCTTCCTTCCCTCCTTTCTTCTCTCCTTCTCTCCTTCCTTCCCTCCTTCCTTCCCTCCTTGCTTCCCTCCCTCCTTCCTTCCCTCCTTCCTTCCCCCTTTCTTCTCTTTCTTCTCTCCTTCCTTCCTTCCTCCTCTCCTTTCCCTTCTCTCCTTCCCCTTCCTCCCCTTTACGGGATGGGCATTTTTTGGGGGGGGGGCAGTAAATACGACCAAGCCCGGTAGCACCATCGCAGGGCTTAAATGGTTGGAGGGCCATGTCAGTGTATGAAACCCCTCCAAAAACAGGTGTTGTTCATCTCTATCTTCTGCAGGGTTCACTGGAATTGTGTGAAATATTAGCAAAGCCTTGGTAAGAGCACCCTTTGAATAATGCATCCAATTTTGGTCACCACACTATAATGTGTAGCAGTGGCGAGATTCAATTTTTTTTATTACCAGTTCTGTGGGCGTGGCTTGGTGGGTGTGGCTTGGTGGGCGTGGCAGAGGAAGTGTACTGCAAAATCCCCATTCCCTCCCGATCAGCTGGGACTTGGGAGGCAGAGAATAGATGGGGGTGGGGCCAGCCAGAAGTGGTATTTACCGGTTCTCCGAACTACTCAAAATTTCTGCTAATGGTTCTTCAGAAGAGGTCAGAACCTGCTGAATCCCATCTCTGATGTGTAGTGTATATTGGAAGTGGTGACCCTTCGAGAGCTGTATGCAATGGAATTTCATATAGAATGGAATAGAAATATAGAAGAGTAGAATGGAATGGAATAGAATAGAATATGAAAATAGAATGGAATGGAATAGAATAGAAATATAGAAGATTGGAATGGAATGGAATAGAAATATAGAAGAGTAGAATGGAATAGAATAGCGTAGAATAGAATTATGGAAGAGTAGAATAGAATGGAATAGAATAGAATATGAAAATAGAATGGAATGGAATGGAATAGAAATGAAGATAATAGAAATATAGAAGAATGGAATAGAAATATAGAAGAGTAGAATGGAATGGAATGGAGTGGAATAGAATAGAATAGCATAGAATAATTATAAAAGAGTAGAGTAGAATGGAATGGAATAGAAATATAGAAGACTAGAATAGCATAGAATAGAATTATAGAAGAGTAGAATGGAATGGAATAGAATATGAAAAAATGGAATAGAATAGAATAGAACAGAACAGAACAGAATAAAATAGAATAGAATAGAGGAATGGAACAGAATGGAATAGAAATATAGAAGAGTAGAATGGAATTGAATGAAACAGAATAGAATAGAATTATAGAAGAGTAGAATGGAATGAAAGAATAGAATGGAATGGAATAGAATAGAATAGAATAGAACATGGAATGGAACGGAACTAAACAGAATAGAATAGAATTTTGGAATGAAGGCTATAATATAATATAGAAATAGAATAGAGAGTAGTGTAAAGTGGAGTGGAGTGGAGTGAAGTGGAATGGAATGGAATGGAATAGAATAGAATAGAATGGGGTAGGATGGGGTGGAAAGGAAAGGAACAGAACAGAATAGAATTTTGGAATGAAGAATATAATATAATTGATGTAATGTAATGTAATGTAATGTAATATAATATAATATATAATAATATTGAAATAGAATATAGAGTAGAGTACAGTAGAATAGAGTAGAATGAATAGAACAGAACAGAACAGAACAGAACAATAACTTTAGTGTCACTTTAAATGTACACGAATTGGCATATATGAAAATGAAATTTCATTGCATACAGTCGCAAAGAGTCACCACCTCCAATATAGACTGCATAAACATAACAAAATAAATAAACCCAAAATTATGCATATATCCACATACATTCTATGACCCAGAGAAACCACACAGCCTAGTTCGGATGTATACATGTACATGGCCAGAAAAACGAATCTTGCGAGATTCCTTTTTCTTCCCGCATTTCTCCATTTCTCGTTTTGGGCCCTTTTGCTCCCGACTGCTATCAATTTAGCGTCTTTCTGTCACTCACGGAAGACGATCATGCCAAGGAGACACCTGAACGATTTCTGTGGCCTAAACAGAAATGGCGCATTTATGTTTCCGGATGGAGTTTGCTTGTCTCACATTTGCTGCTTTACAGTTAATGGAATTTATGAGAACGCCTTGCAATTCTCTGAAATTGCCTCGCGTGGTCATTTGAGCGGGCGCCCCGTGAATTATGCAAGAGTCCATTGCTTTAATTAAAACAAATCACATTTCCTGCATCAGCCAATTGTATAAATCACTCCCCAAGGTCCCTTCCTGAGGCTCCCACGTAGCTGGTTCATGAGGGATGTTGACAGCAGACTCCGGTTAAAGGATACACACAAACACACACTGGGGCATGCCAAGGCGCACACTTGGGGCCTTTTGTGTGTTTTAAACACCTCCCTAGGACTCTGGTCTTAAAACTAGCCACCTTCCCCTTTGATACAGGTAGTGCTTGACTTACAAAAGTTTGTTTAGCAACCATTGAGTACCACTTACGTCCTGTTGTGGCCCGCCAGGGGAGCTGGTGTCAGACTCAAACAGCCAGGAGGTTGGAGAGAAACATGGGCCAGATAAAATAGATCTTCTATATAGGTGGCCCTCATCCTACGACCACCACGGAGCCCACAACGTCTGTTGTTAAGCTAGACATGTTGAGTTTTGCCCCGTTCTACAACCTTTCTTTTCCTCCGTTGTTAAGCGAATCCTGTCTTTTCTCAACATTGGCCTCATGGACGACCCATGGGAACATCACATTTGGTAGCAGAGGATGGTAACTTCACATCACTGCAGTTGGTAAGTTAGGTGTCCAGTTGTTAAGTGAATCTGGCTTCCCCGTTGACTCTACTTGCAGGAAGGTCACAAAAGGGGATCGCATGGACACCGCGACCGTCATAAATGTGAACCAGAGCCGAGGTGGCGCAGTGGTTAAATGCAGCACTGCAGGCTACTTCAGCTGACTGCAGTTCTGCAGTTCGGCTGTTCAAATCTCACCGGCTCAGGGTTGACTCAGCCTTCCATCCTTCCGAGGTGGGTAAAATGAGGACCTGGATTGTGGTTGGGGGCGATATGCTGACTCTGTAAACCGCTTAGAGCAGGCTGAAAGCCCTACGAAGCGGTATATAAGTCTAACTGCTATTGCTATTTCTATTGCTAATTTTCATGAGATGATCACAGGGACGCTACAACTGGTTGTCATGGTGTGAAACGGCCCTATGTAACTTTTTGTTCCTGTGCCGTTGTAATTTGGAACGGTCGCTAAATAGACTGTGAGAAGTTGAGGACTCACTATATCACCATGATGGCGACTCTCTGGGCACCTCAGCTGTTGCCTGTAGCTCTTTTCAGTTCCAGCATGCACACGCGCATGTATATGCCTCTAGATTCACATAATACGAACTCTAACCCTTTGTCCGTAGTGGCGACTCCTATGGCACATGTGCTAGAAGTGGCACGCTGAGCCACCTCTCTGGGCATGTCAGTTTGGGGGCTGTTGTTCCAGTGTGTTCATGCTCACTGGCCAGTTGGTCTTCATGCGCACATGCGTGCCAGAAACCGCCAGACTAGGTGACTGGTGCATGTCAGAAACTGGAAGCTTCCCAGCGCGTGCATGTGCATCAGGGAACTGCTCTAATGGTTTTTGGTCCTCCCCAGTGGTGGGTTTCAAAAATTGTTCGAACCTACTCTGTGGGTGTGGCCTCCTTTGTGGGAGTGGCTTGCCGCCCATGTGACCGGATGGGCGTGGCTTGCCGCCCATGTGACCGGATATGAAGATGCCGACGACACTTGTCAGAACCACCTTAAATTACCTCACACACAGCACTGGCCTGCATAAGAATAGGATGTAAACTTGTTTTTTAAAAGGCATCTTTGGTTTGCGTTAAAACAACTTCAACACACGCAATGTTCTGATTGCACCACAAACGCAGTAGTCATCCTTACCTTCCACAGAGGCACTGAGTTTTAGAAATAGGAGCATGATAGTGTAGAATAATCATATCCAAGGACCAGTGGTGGGTTTCAAAAAAATTGGGAACCTCTTCTGTAGGTGTGGCCTGCTTTCCGGGTCCACTGGTGGAACCTCTTCTATCCGGTTCGGTCGATTTGACGAACCGGTTCTACTGAATAGGTGCGAACTGGTAGGAACCCACCTCTGGTCCTCCCACATGTGCATGCCGGGGAGATGCTTTTCCGGTCTCTGATGTGCCCTTGACCCCCGCACTCCCTTTTCAGCACTCAATGTTGAAAAAGTTCACCAACACTGCTATATAATGCCCCCCCCTTCCCATTGTGGTCAGTGGTAAGAATTCTGGGCCACCACGATGGACCGAAAACCACGTCTGTTATGACAAGCAAAATAACAAGGAAATGAGAACACTGTTTTTCCCCCCTTTCTTTCTTCTTTTTTTTAAGGGTATGAAGGGACCCAGAGGGATTTCTCGTGCTTTACGATACAATTAGATTGGACAACAAAACAATCCACTTTTTACACTATCGCTGTTGACCCCATTTAACAAGGGAAATGACCACTGGGTATTCACAGCTGTGAGTTCAACCGTCGCTGAAAGTGGAGCGAGGATAGAGGAGGGGAATGAAAGACAGATCCTTCCCCCTCCGCCCGAGAAAGTTGAACACCACATCTAAGTTTGGAGAGGCGATGTATCGTTATGTCAACGCTGCTCCTCCACCTCAATTGGATAATACCTAGTTAGGAGAGGGGGAGGAAGAGGAGGGGAATAGGTGGAGTAGCAGGAGGAGAAAGAGAAAAAAGGAAAAGGATGGAAAGGAAAGGGGGAGGAGAAGGAGGAGGAAAAGAAGAAAGAGGAGGAACAGGAGAAAGAAGAGGAGCAGAAGGTGCTGGAAGAGGAGAAAAAGAAGGAGCAGAAGAAGGGGGATGGAAACGAGGAGGAAGAGCAGGACAAAGAGCAGGAGGAGCAGAAGGAGGAGGAGAAGGAGAAGGAGGAAGGAGGAGGAGGGAGGAGGAGGAGGAAGAGGAGGAGGGGGAAGGAGGAGGAGGAGGAAGAGGAAGAAGGAGAAGAGGAAGAGGATGAGGAGGAAGAGGAGGAGGGGGGAAGAGGAGGAGAAGCAGGTTGTGGAGAGGGAGAAGAAGGAGCAGGAGGAGGAGGAAGAAAGGAGAGAAGGAAAAGGAGAAGAAGGATGGAAGGGAGAGGGGAAGGAGAAGGAAAGCAAAAGAAGAAGGTGAAGGAAGAGAAGGAGGAAGAGGAACTTGAGTAGGAGCAGGAGCAGAAGAACGCGGAAGGAGGAGGAAAGAGGAGCAGGAGCAGGTGGTGGAGGGGTAGAAGAAGGAGCAGAAGCAGGAGGAATAGGTAGGGGAATGGAGGAGAAAGAAAAAAGGAGAAGAAGGATGGAAGGGAGGAGGAGGAAAAGGAGCAGGACAAAGAAAAACAGCAGAAGAAAGAGGAGGAGGAGGAACAGGATAAGAAGGAGCCGCAAGTGCTGGAGGAGGAGGAGAAGGAGGATGGAAGAAGAGGAAGAAAAAGAGAAGAAAGAGCAAGAGAAGCAGAACAAGGAGAAGAAGAGGAAGGAGGAAGAACAGGAGAAGGAAGAAAAGGAACAGAGGAGCAGTTGATGGTAGAGGAGGAGGAGGAGGAGGAGGAGGAGGAGGAGGAGGATGGAAAGGAAACGAGGAGGAGGAGGAGGAGACAAGGATAACAATTTTTGCCAAGGAGATTGTTTCCAATTAGTAGATTATACTATCTACTTGAGGCATCTAACTATTTATTTTTCTTCCATTCTATTTTTGGAGTCTGCCTGAACAATCCTGGCAGTTTCTTAACAAGTTTTATTTCCCCAGAAGTGGCTTCTTACCTTTGCCTCCTTCATAGGGCTGAGAGAGAAACTGACTGGCCTCAGGTCCCCCAGCTGTTTCATGCCACAGCTGGAACCAGAACGTCTCCGGTTTCTAGCCATGGTGCCTTTAACCCCTACGTTGAGTTGACTCAATCAACCAACTTAGTCGATGACAATTCTGGAGGCACTATGGGACCAACTTTCTTGTGATGAAAGTTGGACCATAAGGAAGGCTGAGAGCCAAAGAATGGAGGCCTTTGAACTCTCGTGCTGGAGAAGACCCCTGTGAGTCCCTTGGACTGCAAGGCCATCCAACCGGTCAGTCCTAGAGATCAACCCTGACTGCTTATTAAAAGGCCAGATCCTGAAGAGGAAACTCAAATGCTTTGGCCACCTAAGGACAAGGAAGGACTCCCTGGAGAAGAGCCTCATGCTGGGAACGATGGAGGGCAAAAGAAGAAGGGGATGACAGAGAAGGAGGTGGCTGGATGGAGTCACTGAAGCAGTCGGCCTGAGCTTCAATGGACTTCAGAAGATGGACCGTTTCTTTCCCATTTCTCTGCTCAAATTTAGGACCGCTGTCCTCCCACCTTCCTGACCAAAGCGGGAGAGCAGTGGTGACAGAGATGGTAGCAGCTGGTTTCACACATTCTGCTAAAAATACTCCAGAAGTGTGTGAAAACTGTGATCCCTCTTCTCTTCGAGGCCCGGGGGTTCAAATCAGTCCGTCCAAAGAGACGGCAGAAGACTCTGCTGATTGTTCCCTATAGGGCAGCTGTCTTTTTAATGGCCATCAGCAAATGTTCTCACACTGCCATCGCTCTCTGGCAAGCCAGAGAGAGAGAGAGCTGTTGCAATGAATTATTGAAAAGTGCATTTGAAGAAGCCAAAAGTATCGCTGGTCAAAATCTGTTGAGAATGATGAACCGGAAGGAAGGAAAAGTTAGTGGGTTTTTTCCAGGCCACTTTTCCTATTTGGGTAACTGTTCTGGCCCCCACTTAGCCTGCTCCAAAACTAAAATCACACAAAGCTTGCCAAAAGAAAGCTTTTATCAGTCTCGGCTCAGACTGGCTGCGAGCCTAAAATAAACATAAATAAAGTCTCTGGCAAGAAGATAACAGAATGCAAAAACAAAGAGCTATTACAGCAACACCAGGTGTACAGAAAGAAAGCAAATCACTTCTCCAAGTGTCTCTTTGAACCAGGATTACAGAAAGCAAATCACTTATCCAAGTGCCTCTCACAAACAAACCACGACCGATGAACCATGAACCATGAACGAACGATGAACGTTGACTTCTGCAACCAGGGCGTGGCATCATCAGTCCTTTTATCTCCAGAAGACCACACTAACGAGCCCCAGCTGCATTGTTATTCCTGCATCCTGACTCAACTCACAGAAAACTTCTGCTGAGTCACAAACAGGTAACCCAGGAGGGACAGTGGGGGGGAGGGAGACTGCTGGAGGAATGGCGAGAAAGACAAGATACATTGGCGGTGAGAAGGATGACACCGCCATGAATCGGAAACATCTCAGAAACAACCAACAAACTATCACTGTAGCACAGAAACCAACAAAAGTGCTCCGAAACAATTGAAGGGAGCCAAAAAACCTAGCAGACCAAGAAGAAAAAAATAGGAACCATCTTCAACAGGGCTGTCAAAATCACAGCCCGCAGAGCCGGATGCATTAAGCACTGGACATGCCAGGTTTAGCAAAGGAGGAAAAATACGTTACATAACCAGAGGTGTTTTCCTACCAATTCGGATCGATTCGGCTGAGTGGGTAGTAACTCAGCCGTGCCGCAAATCAAGTGCGCAGGCGCCCAAAGCGAGTTCCTGAGCGAACCGGCTATAGAAGAATCCGGAACCCACCCCTGCATGTGATGCGGCCATGACAACTTGAGTTTGACACCCCTGATCTACAATATACAGTGTAAGGACTGCAATGGACACCGCGTAGGACAAAGGTAGCAGAACACATCCGTGAACAGCAATTAGCAGACAGGAGACATGATGAAAATGCCATCATTGCATAACGCATGGGTAGACTGCACCATAGTTTCAAGTGGGAGATGGTTAGATTCCTAAGGTAAAGGTAGAGGTTCCCCTCGCACATATGTGCTAGTCGTTCCTGACCCTAGGCGGGGGCGGTGCTAATCTCCGTTTCAAAGCTGAAGAGCCAGCGCTGTCTGAAGATGTCTCTGTGGTCATGTGGCCGGCATGATTCAATGCTGAAGGCACACGAAATGCTGTTGCCTTCCCACCAAAGGTGGTTCCTACTTTTCTACTTGCATTTTTACACGCTTTCAAACTGTTAGGTTGGCAGAAGCTGGGACAAGTCACGGGAGCGCACTCCGTTATGCGGCACTAGGGATTCGAACCGCCGAACTGCCGACCTTTCTGATGGACAAGCTCAGCGTCTTAGCCACTGAACTTCGCGTCCCTGTTAATGTCCTAGATCAAGTCAAAAACACTAGAGGAGTCCTGGAAACATGGCATGCAGAGAAATCATTCACCAACTGGTACAAAGGGGTAAACAACATCTACACACCGTTCAAAAGAGACACTCATAAAGCTAAAATGACCCAAATTATTTGGGGCAAGACGCTGACTCTGTAAACTCTTTAGAGAGGCTGTAAAACACTGTGATGTAAAGCGGTATATAAGTCTAAGTGCTATTGCTGTTACTGAAAGACTGCAAGCCCTCCTGACCAGCAATCAACACTCAGATAAGCAGAGATTAACACCAAGTAGTACACAATACTCCAATCAAGGAACTATCAACTCAGACAAAAATCAATTAGCAAATAGTACAAGCCACAGTGGCTCAGTGGTTCGAATGCAGGTCTGCAAGGCTACTTCTGCTGCCTGCTGGCTGCCTGCAATTTGACAGTTCGCACCAGGCTCAAGGTTGACTCAGCCTTCCATCCTTCCGAGGCCAGTAAAACGAGGATCCAGATTGTTGGGGGCAACACGCTGACTCTGTGAACCACTTAGAGACGGCTGTGAAGCATGGTATATAAGTCTAAATCAGAGGTGGGTTCCTACCAGTTCGCACCAGTTCAGTAGAACCGATTCGTCAAATCTACCAAACTGGTTAGAAGAGGTTCCACCAGTGGACCCAGAAAGCAGGCCACACCTATAGAAGAGATTCCAAAAATTTTTGAAACCCACCACTGACACATCCTGACACACACACACCACACACACACACAGAGGAGAGAGAGAGAGAGATACGGTACCGCGAGAGAGAGGAGAGGAGGAGAGGAGGAGAGAGATGGAGGAGAGAGAGAGAGGACTCACACATGAGAAGCAAGAGAAAGAGAAGAAAGGCAAAAGAAAGAAATAAAAAAAAGAAAAAGAAAGAAAAAAGAAAAAAAACAAGAAAAAAAAAAGTGAGAGAGGATGAAAGAAAAAAGGAAAAAGGGACAGAGAGACAAAAGGAAGGAGAGAGAGAGAGAGAGACGAGAGAGAGAGACAGAAAGAAAGAAAGACCAAAGAGAAGAAAAGAGAAAAGAGAGATAAAGAAAAAGAAGAAAAAGATAAGAAAGAACGAAAGAAAGAAAACACATGGCCGGCAAGCCCTCCCCCAGGCACATGGCCGGCACAGCCACTCCCCCAGGCACTATGGCCGGGCAAGCCATCCCCAAAGGAGGCCACACCCACAGAGTAGGTTCGAAATTTTTTTGAAACCCACCACTGGTCTAAATGCTAAAAGTAGCCTAATCAAGGAGCCACCAAAACATTGACAGGACAAGTCCTTTGTATATAAACAGAGAGCAAACCTCACTCCTTTCCAACTGATGATATTATCTGGTTGGGTAATGAAACGTCTACAAGAAAACAACAAAGTTCAGAGAGTACCAAGGATCTCACAGTTCCCACCAACACTGACAAGGCCAACTGCTGGTATATAAATTGAGATAATGATGATGTTACCAAGTTGGGTAATGAAACGTCTGTAAGGAACCAACCAAGCTCAGAGAGTGTCAAGGACCACACAAGCAAGTCTATATTCACACAACACACTGGTCTGTTAGGGTAACTATGATTTAATAGCTGACCAGCTGCTGTAATGCTGTAATACTGTAATACTGTAATGATGATGCAATGGTAGTAATGAGTCAGCAGGCCTATTTGACTCTTTGCCACTTTAAGAGGCTGTATATATAAGAGAGGCCCTGTGGGGGCATCTCCCTCTCACCCTCTGTGCTTCTGTGCTATAGTTGATGATTGATTGCCTGATTTTGCCTAGTACGTGTATGTATATATTCCTTGTATATAAACCACAGTTAGGAATGAAGCTTTCTTCCAGGTTTCCTATTATATGGAGTCATAAACTAATGAAGCAGGATGATTTTTGCACAAGTCACCGGATTCTCGTTACCACGAAAGAAACCTTAACCAAAGTTGAAACCAACTCAGCTTCACCGGTCCTGCAAACAGAGAGGTTACCCCATTTACTTGATCTCGTTGAACATTTTGTGAGAACTGCACAATTCAAGATTCAAGATTTAATGAATTTGTATGCCGCCCAATCCCGAAGGACTCCGGGCGGCTTACATAAAAACAATTTTAAAAGAATACTAAAAAAATTTAAAATAGAGAGACAAAGAAAGTTAAAAAGACGAAACATGCACTCAACCTTAGTGGGGCTGGACCTCATTCAAGAGATCAACAGCCCCAGGCCTGCCGGAATAGCCAGGTCTTAGTAGACTTTCGGAAGGCCGAGAGAGTGGGGAGGGTCCGGATCTCTTGGGGTAGATCGTTCCATAGGGCCGGGGCAGCTACAGAGAAGGCTCTCCCCCGGGGAGCCGCCAGACGACATTGTCTAGTTGACGGCACCCGGAGAAGGCCCATCCTGTGAGATCTTATCAGACGCTGGGAGGTATGCGGCAGGAGACGGTCTCGTAGATATCCAGGTCCTAAGCCATGTAGGGCTTTAAAGGTGATAAATACTGTACCGAATCGAGCAGCTTGTTTAAAAGCTGAGTGTTTTGCCACTGTGTGGGGTATTTCCGGTGAGAAAGATAAATTTCTATCCGTTTAAACGTTAAGCAGGCGAGATGGAGAGAGAGGAAGGAGGTGAAGGCGAGCGGGAGGCAGAGGTGAAGAGAGATTTTGCTTCCCTCCGCGTGGTGATGGATAGTCCTTGCTTGGAGACCCGTGCCAACTATCCTTAGTGATGTTGATGAATAAGTACAAAACCTCTTTAGCCACCTGTTTGACTCAGCTCTTCTGCGGGTCTGTGATTTTTCTCGCACTGTCTCAAAAGGAGAGAGAATGCTAAGCAGCCGCAGGAGCCCCATAGATCATCGTCCACAGGGAATTTTATCTCCTGGGAGGGTCCAGGGAGAGACATTCCTGCAAAACCCTAACCTCAACAGATCGACCTGCATTGATAATCCTGCTTCAGTGCTGCTGAAACACCAGCTTGGTGTTAAATGTCCCGCTTGACGCAACATGGGTGACGCAGATTTTGCAAGAGGAGGAAGAGCCGAGGTGGCGCAGTGGTTAGGGTGCAGCACTGCAGCCACTTCAGCTGACTGCTAGTTCTGCAGCTCGGCGGTTCAAATCTCACCGGCTCAGGGTTGACTCAGCCTTCCATCCTTCCGAGGTGGGTGAAATGAGGACCCAGATTGTGGGGGCGATATGCCGACTCTGTAAACCGCTTAGAGGGGGCTGAAAGCCCTCTTGAAAGGTTTTCAAGAAGAGATTGGATAGTAATCAGTGGTGGGTTTCAAATTTTTTTAGAACCTCTTCTGTAGGTGTGGCCTGCTTTGTGGGAGTGGCCTGCCGGCCATGTGACCGGGTGGGAGTGGCTTGCCAGTCATGTGACTGGGTGGGCGTGGTCAACTTGTCAAATGTGGTGAAACTCACTTAACAACGCTCTTGCTTAGCAACCAAAATGTTGGCTCAGGAACTCTGGCATTTGAAGCACGCAAGTCTTAAAGCTGTCAAGTTACAAGACCCTTGCACCCCTGACCCTTTAGGGGGGAAAAAACCAGGGGTGTTCAAACTTGACAGCTTTAAGACTTGTGGACTTCAACTCCCAGAATTCCTCCTCTCGCTCTTCATCTTGATGATGTGCGGACGGGCGGGGGGGAGGGAGCTGGGACCGGTTCTAAACGGCACTGTAGATTTGTGGAACCTCTTCTATAGAAGAGGTTAGTACTGGCAGGAACCCACCCCTGATAGTAATCGGTCTGAAATGGTATAGTGCAAAGTTCCCCCCATGGTCCCTGCTTTGCGGACTGGCAGGGTGTGGGGTGGAGAGAGGGGTTGGTTCTGCATGAGCATCCAGCAAACACATGTGCTTGCACACAATTCCATTTGCACAAGCGGCATGCACATACACCTGCCACTCACGCCAATGGAGCACGTGTGCGAAGATGTGGTTGTGCTTGTCCTCTCTCTGGCCATTTCTGCAGACCAGGTGCAATCCCCTCACAGCCCCCTAGCTGGCCACGGCCTACAGATTGGGGAACCCCTGGTATGGAGTCTCCTGCTTAAGCAGGGGGTTGGACTAGAAGACCTCCAAGGCCCCTTTCGACTCTGTTATTCCGTTATCCATCAAATACAGAGGATGGAGCCATTTTCTAAGTGGGGATGGTGTTAGGACTGGCATCCAGTGAGCCAAACTATAAATGTCATATTTCATCCACCCAAATTAAAAATTAGTCACCAACTAGAGGATGAAACGGACTGGCCAGTTGTTCTCCCAAAGAAATTAGAGACTCGCAAATGTCGTAGTGTTGATGGAAATGTTGACACTGGCAAACGGGAAGACCATAAATAAGAGCGACAATCTCCCTTCCTCTACGCCCTCCTTCAGCAAGTTATGACAGAGGCACAGATGTCCATGTCATCTCCTCTCTGGTTTATTATGGAATGTGACAGCCTTATTCTAAGGTGTCAGATGATTTGCCTTGCCAAGACTAGCAAGGTGACAGTTTTTGAAGCAGCATGGAGAGAGGAACTGAAGTTTCGGGATGGTGAAGAGGGGGAACTTCCTAATGACAAAATGGAACAAATGCAGAAGATCGCTTTGGGGGCCCTCCTCCAGCAAAGGAGGAGAAGAGGAACATCTCTGCTGCCAATTACCTCCCAAAGACCCATTAGATCACACAGGGTCGGCCTCCTCCGGGTTCCGTCTACCAGCCAATGCCACCTGGCTACTACCCGGGGGAGGGCCTTCTCTGTGGCAGCTCCGGCCCTCTGGAACGAACTCCCCGCAGGGATTCGGACCCTCACCTCTCTCCAGGCCTTCCGAAAAGCCGTTAAAACCTGGCTGTGCCGGCAGGCCTGGGGTTGATGAGTTCCCCTCCTCTATCGACCTGTGTGGTTGTGTGATTCTTGGCTATTTTAACTACTTGTATTGTGTTCTGTGTTCCCCTTTTCCCCCTTTTGAGTTGTTCGCCGCCCTGAGTCCCTCCCGGAGAAGGGCGACATACAAATAAAATAAATCTAAAATCTAATCTAATCTAAATCTAAAATCTCTTTGATGCGCAAAAGATCCCTTTGAAGGTTACACACCTCGGTATTTAAGGACACAAGACTCAACCCAAAGTCCAACATGAAAGCTCCAGTTGAAACTTTTGAAAGCGATGATGGAGCACAGGTGGGCTTTTCAGCACGGTGTTGAGGGAGGCGAGGATGAATCTCAGGGTCCTTCTAATCATTGAAAAGACACGATCCATTGATAGGTTTGACTGCTGGTTGGGGGCTGCAAACTATATTGAAGAAATCTTAACTGACTCTTCATGGTATTGGACCTGGGTACTTGAGAGACCGCCTGCTGCCAATTACCTCCCAAAGACCCCTTAGATCACACAGGGTTGGCCTCCTCCGGGTTCCGTCTACCAGCCAATGCCACCTGGCTACGACCCGGGGGAGGGCCTTCTCTGTGGCGGCTCCGGCCCTCTGGAACGAACTCCCCGCAGAGATTCGGACCCTCACCTCTCTCCAGGCCTTCCGAAAAGCCATTAAAACCTGGCTGTGTCGGCAGGCCTGGGGTTGATGAGTTCCCTTCCCCTCTCGATTGTGTGTCTGTTGGTTATTTTAAATGCTTGTATTTGTAGTTCTTGTGTTTCCCTTCCCCTCTTGGGTTTGTGAGCCGCCCTGAGTCCCGCTGGGAATAGGGCGGCATATAAATAAAATGAAACCTGAAACCTGAAACCTGAAACCTGAAACCAGAAGTTAGTGTTTTTTTCCCCAGAGTTCAGGAAATGCGACGCAGCTGCCAAATAAGCCAACGAAGTCCTAGATTGTATTAACAGAGGGATAGAATCAAGATCATGTGAAGTGTTAATACCATGTTATAAGGCCTTGGTAAGGCCACACTTGGAATTCTGCATCCAATTTTGGTCGCCGTGATATAAAAAAGATGTTAAAGCTCTGGAAAGAGTACACAAAGATGTTTAGGGGGCTGAAAGCTAAAACATATGAAGAACGGTTGCAGGAATTGGGTATGTCTAGTTTGATAAAGTTAGAGGGACGTGGTGGCTCAGTGGCTAAGATGCTGAACTGGTTGATCAGAAAGGTTGGCAGTTCAGTGGTTCGAAACCTTAGCACAGTATAATGGAGTGAGCTCCCGTTACTCGTCCCAGCTTCTGCCAACTTAGCAGTTTGAAAGCGTGTAAAAATGCAAGTAGAAAAATAGGAACCACCTTTGGCGGGAAGGGAACAGTGTTCCGTGCGCCTTTGGCGTTTAGTCATGTCGGCCACATGACCACGGAGACGTCTTTGGACAGCGCTGGCTCTTTGGCTTTGAAACAGAGATGAGCACTGCCCCCTAGAGTCAGGAATGACTAGCAGATATGTGTGAGTGTGAGGGGAACCTTTACCTAGGCTAATGAAAAGAAGGACTACGGGAGACATGATAGCAGTCTTCCAATATCTCAGGAGCTGCCACAAAGAAGAGGGAGTCAAGCTATCCTCCAAGGCACCTGAGGGCAGGACAAGAAGCAATGGGTGGAAACTAACCAAGGAGAGAAGCAATCAAGAACTAAGGAGAAATTTCCTGACAGTTAGAACAAATAATCAGTGGAACAAATTGCCTCCAGAGGTTGTGGCTGCTCCAACGTTGGAGGTTTTAAAGAAGAGATTGGACAACCATTTGTCTGAAATAGTATAGGGTCTCCTGCTTAAGCAGGGGGTTGGACTAGAAGACCTCTGAGGTCCCTTCCAACTCTGTTATTCCATTATTCTGTTACAGCTCGTGATTTATTGCAGGTGGATAATTTTTTTTTCCAGATAAATGTGCAGAAGACACAAACGTAAACACCTCTTCCCTGCTGTGTTGTCTTTCAAAAGTCACCTCTGAAATATTATTCCGATCCATTCTTCCAACAGAAGCTGGGTTGAAACATTTTGGGAAGGGCGAAAGCTGGCGGATAATTAGGTTACCATTTGCAACATTACCCCGGAAGGCGTGCAGAAGCCAGTTCATCTTGAAATTCACCTCCATCCAATTCCTCTTAGATCCCCTCCTCTGCATTCCACATCTGGCTTTGCCAGAAAGGTGCCTTCAGGTGAACAGGAGGTGGGAGGGGGTTAAAAACCTCCAAGGATAGACGCTTGCTTTCTAGAGGAATTGCAAATGTTTTATAGATCCTTGGCTGGGAGGGCAGCTGGCTCTCCTGGGCTCAGCTGGCACAGTAAATAGAAGTGTTATTATTATTTTTCTTTAAGAAAATGCAGAATATAGGTTATAAAGTAACTCAGAAAAAAAGAAAACTCTCCAACGGTGAGCTCAGGATGAGCTAAGGTTTTGACTTTGTTGAGGGATAGTGAAAATTTCATACAAATGGGTGCAATTTGTACAACCGGAATGCATACCCCAGAGTAGGTAGTCTATGAAATTCATGCCAGTGGTTCCTACCAGTTCGGACTGGTTCGGCTGAACAAGTAGTGGCTTGGTGGCCTGCATCGCTGGAAGTGGCAGCGACCCAGGCCTGCCAGGCCCCCAAACCGGTTCTCCGGGTGGTGCCATAGGAACCACCATCTTGTTTTTGGCTTCTGTGCATGTGTGGATCAATTTGTATTGCAATGTGCATGTGCATGCAGCATGGATTGTGCCCATGAGTGAACTTACAATAGCAGAGTTGGAAGGGACCTTGGAGGTCTTCTAGTCCAACCCCCTACCTAGGCCAGAAACCTTACACTACTTCAGACAGATGGTTATCCAACATCTTCTTTACAACTTCCAGTATTGGAGCCTCCACAACTTCTTGAGACAAGTTGTTCCACTGATTAATTGTTCTTACTGTCAATAAATTTCTCCTTAGTTCTAAGGAAAAACACCTTTGGGACTCTCGTGGCGATGTTTCAAAGATCAACCATTTTGGAAGATGATTGATAACGGCGCGAAATAAATGATAAGACCTGATTTTTCTTCTCAACCTGTTGTTTTTGGAATTAAACATGACTGAAGCTTGTACCTTACAAAAGGCACTGAATTAACTTTGAATGTCGCAACTACTACAAGAATGCTCCGAACGAGTACTCCTCAACTTACGACTGTTCATTTAAGACAGTTCAAAGTTACAACGGCCTTGGAAAAATTGGTTTATTGTCTGCACACACACTTCTGACGGTTGTACCACCCTCGCGGTCAAATGATCACAATGGGGGCACGCAGCAACTCACACACGTTTACAACCAGTTGTTGTATCCTATGATCATGTGACTATGATTCAGGAAGCTGGATTCACATAACAACCACAGCGATTCACTTACTGACCACTGTAAAAATAGTCATAAAACTGACTCAACTTTCAACTGCAATGACTCCTGATGGAAATTCCGGTCCCAACTTATGGTCGTAAGTCAAGGGTTATCTGTATGACTTATTGAAAAGTATGTCCAATTCCTTTGGCATAAAAATGGCCAATTAAATTGTTGGACTATGTCTCTGTGTCCAAAGTAACTTTAGATATGAAAAGCAAATCTGACACAATTTATTTCAACCAGGAATCCTTTATGTATTATAATATATAATTATAATTGAACAGACACACAGACACACTCACCCCCATTATATATATTCCACACAGACTCCCTTTGGTAAGGGGGAAAATCCAACATTAGAAATTACTTTTGGTTCAGACATTTCCCCCTTGTAAATAAGGGCAGACGGACGGACGGATGGATGGATGGATAGATGGATGGGTGGGTAGGTAGATAGATGATAGATTAGATGGATGGATGGATGGATGGATAGATGGATAGATGGATGGATGGATGGATGGATGGATGGATGGATAGATAGATAGATAGATAGATAGATAGATAGATAGATAGATAGCCACACTTACCAAGCCACAACCTTAGTAAAAAATAATAATAATCCCACCACTGCAAATGATGTGATGGTGTGAATTTCCAAATTCACCAGTTCTTACCCATTGTGTAGTTTTGATCCCAGACATTAAGTTTTGAACTTAGTGGGAAGAATATCAATAGAAGAAATTTGAAAAAGCAAAAGCTTAGGAAGTAAGAAAATTTCTATTAAATTTAACCAGCTGCATTTGTCAATGTTGACTTTTCTCCACTTTTTTAAAAAAAATAAAGCCCATCCTGTCCCATCTCTGCAGCTTTATGGGCCCTTCCTAAGTCTTATTTACCGATGAATTTTTGAATGTGTTTTCCTAACCATTTGCACTTCTCCCTGGCAAACATCTCTTCTGTCTGTGTTTTGACCTATATACTCCTGTCCTTAAAAATAATAATAATGAGAATCCCAGATCGCAAATAAGCACAGATAATTGCAAATAGCTGGGAATGGGCTTTCCCATTTCGGAAATATAAACTTACGTGGGTTCCTGTGAAAATGCATACAGATATGGGGCTGTGAATAATAAACACTGTCTTGATATAATTTTTTGAGGAGGGGGGATTTGTTTCCTGCGATGGTCTGCAAAAACTCATCCACTTATCTCCTTCCCAGCTGAGGCTGGAAAACGGGGTTGTTTGCTAAATAACTAAAATTGGGTGCAGCAGTATTTTAACCCTCGTCTTCATCCACCAATATAAGTTTTATTAAGCAGCTTCTAGTATGTGCCAAGGCAAGATCTGTTTATTGGGAGGAAGGTGGATGGTTGAATTAATTAATTCCTTCCTTCCTTCCTTCCTTCCTTCTTCCCTCCCTCCCTCCCTCCCTCCCTCCCTGTTTCTTTCACTCTTTCCTTCTTTCCTTTTCCCCTCCCTCCCTTCCTTTCTCCATCCACCCATCTTTCCTGCTGTCTCCTCCCTCGCTCCCCATTACAACTCTTAAGGCTTCTAAGAAGGCACTCTTGAATGGATAATGCTCCTTCAGTGTAGCCTTTGCACATTTGATTACTCACAGAGCTGAAGAAAACTTCATTGTTCATTTCTGGTGACATATTAGGAACACAGGAAGTCTCCATTTCAGAGATATTGCTGGTATTCCAGAAATATGGGAAGGGAGAAAGGAAGGGAGGGAGGGAAGGAGGGAGGGAAGAAGGGAGGAGAGAGGACCGATGAAAAGAATGAAGGAAAGGGAGAAAGAAGAAGGGATGAAGGATAGAGGGAGAAAGGATGGAAAGGGAAGAGGAAGAGAGGGAGGGAGGAACAGAAGAAGGAAGGAGAGAGGAACAATGAAAAGAAGGAAGGAGAGAAACAGGAAGGGATGGAAAAGGAAGGGAAAGAGGGAGGAAAGAAGAAGGGAGGGAGGGAGAAGGAAGGAAAGGGAAAGAAGGGAGGAAGGAAAAAAGAATGGAGGGAGGGAGGAAAGAAGTAGGGATGGAGGGAGGAAGGAAAGAAAGAAAGGATGGAGGGAAGGAGAAGGAAAGAAAGGGAAAGAAGGAAAAAGGAAGGAAAGAAAGAAAGAAAGAAAGAAAGAAAGAAAGAAAGAGGGAGGGAGGAGGAAAATGTGACTTATGACCTGTCCTTGGATTTAGTGACTGTTCAAAGTTATAACAACACGGAAACAAGTGACCTGTAACTGTTTTTCACACGTATGATCATTGCCGCACCCCCATGGTCATGTGATACAACTTCAAATGCTTGTCAACTGGCTCATATTTATGTCCTGGGATCCCTTTTTCTGTCCTTCTCACCAGCAAAATCCACAGGGATGCCAGATTCACCAAACAGCCCCCTTTCCACCTTAAAACTGGAGTGATTCCTCGGCAACTCTGGCAGGAAAGGTCATACAACGGGGCAAAGCGTACGTAACAGCCGTCTTGCTCAGCGACGCAAACTTTGGATTCTTTGGGGGGGGGGGTCTTAAGCCCAAGGTCCACTTGCAACAACAGAAGAATCAACTTATCCTTTGGAAAAGCTAGGAGGCTGCAGTTCCACACAGCTACAGCAGGTGGCAGCCCCAAGCTGTCCTTGGCCATCTCAACCCGGATGGATGGACACATTAAGACTGCCAATGTCTCAACATTGCACAATCGACTGGAAAGTTGGAAGAACAAAACAGAAGACGGGAATGGTGAACTAAATACTTCCTTCTTGCACAGAGCAGGGAAAAAGACAGTACATTCTATCTTAACCTTGTGCAATTACTCTTCTATTTAGAATAGAATAAATTAGTCTTCTATTTAGAATAGAATAGAATAGAATAGAATAACAGAGTTGGAAGAGACTTTGGAGGTCTTCTACTCCACCCCTCTGATTAGGAAGGAAACCCTACACCACTTCAGGCAAATGGTTGTCTAATCTCTTCTTAAAAACTTCCTGTGTTGGAGCATTTACAACTTCTGGAGCAGAGGTGAAATTCATCAGGTTCTGAACAGTTCTGGAGAACCGGTAGCGGAAATTTTGAGTAATTCGGAGAACTGGTAAATACCCCCCAAAAAACTCCAGATAAGCAACAAACGAAAGGCTGGCAAATTAGCTCAGACAAAGATCTAGGATTTGTATTTCCTCTTTGCCTATAGAGCCAGATATGACCTCTACATAACCCCCACATGACCCCATAGGAATCTGACAAAGCCTGTGGTGGGATTCAGCTGGTTCGGGCTGGTTCGGGCAAACTGGTTATTAAATTACTGGCTGGCCATGCCCCTTCCTGCCCCACCCCTTCCAGGAGTCCCCACATACCTCATGTTGGCTCCCAGTTAAGTGCAGGGAGACTTACTAGGCCGAAAATGAGCTGTGGGGAGGTGCCCGTTTTTGCTCCCAGGGGGGTGCAGGTTCTGAGTGCTGCTTGTCACACCCCCTGGCCACGGCCACCATGGCCACACCCACCCAGCCGCCCATTAGGGCAGAGAACTGGTTGTTAAATTATTTGAATCTCACCACTGACCACAGCCAATAGAATACATGTTCTTGCACAGGAACAGGAAGCTCAAGTACAAAGAAGGTATAAAAGGCCCTCAGATTGCTGGACAATCTGTCTATGTTCCCACCCCATCCCCACCACAAAGATTGTGCTGTATTTACTCCGGATTTCTAACACTCATCCGAGTGTTATGCCCCCAGGCTTGAAATTTTAGGCTTAGAAAACTTAGAACTACTCTGCCTTCCGTTTGACCTAAGCATAGTACATAAAATTATCTGCTACAATGCCCTACCTGTCAATGACTACTTCAGCTTCAACCACAACAACACAGGAGCACACAATAGATACAAACTCAAGGTAAACCGCTCCAAACTCGATTGCAGAAAATACGACTCCAGCAACAGAGGGGTCGACGCCTGGAATGCTCCACCTGACTCTGTGGTTTCTTCCCCAAACCCCCAAAACTTTAACCTTAGACTGTCTCCTGTGGACCTCACCCCATTCCTAAGAGGTCTGGAAGGGGCGTGCATAAGCACGCCAGCATACCTACCATCCCTGTCCTAATGTTCCTTTTTATTCGTATCCTTTTATTCGTATTCAAAATCATGTTTATACTTATATATGTTATCTAATACATGCTTGCTGGCATAAAAAAATAACTAAATAACTAAGTGACTAAATGACTAAATGACTAAATGACTAAATGACTAAATGACTAAGTGACTAAGTAACTAAGTAACTAAGTAACTAAATAACTAAGTAACTAAGTAACTAAGTAACTAAGTAACTAAGTAACTAAGTAACTAAGTAACTAAATGACTAAGTAACTAAATAACTAAGTAACTAAGTAACTAAGTAACTAAGTAACTAAGTAACTAAATGACTAAATGACTAAATGACTAAGTAACTAAGTAACTAAGTAACTAAGTAACTAAGTAACTAAGTAACTAAATGACTAAATGACTAAATGACTAAGTAACTAAGTAACTAAGTAACTAAGTAACCAAGTAACTAAGTAACTAAGTAACTAAATAAGTAACTAAGTAACTAAATGACTAAATGACTAAATGACTAAATGACTAAGTGACTAAGTGACTAAGTGACTAAGTGACAAAGTGACTAAGTAACTAAGTAACCAAGTAACCAAATAACCAAATAACCAAATAACCAAATAACCAAATAACCAAATAACCAAATAACCAAATAACCAAACAACTAAACACCTAAGTAACTAAATAACTAAATAACTAAATACCCAAACAACTAAACAACTAAACAACTAAACAACTAAACAACTAAACAACTAAACAACTAAACAACTAAACAACTAAACAACTAAACAACTAAACAACTAAACAACTAAACAACTAAACAACTAAACAACTAAACAACTAAACAACTAAACAACTATAGATAGATAGATAGATAGATAGATAGATAGATAGATAGATAGATAGATAGATAGACGAACAAATAAACAAACAAACAAATATGGGGAAGAAGGAAATGTCTGACTTTTAGGGGCTTGTGACAAACCTCTTGTCTTCTTGCAACACAGGTGTGTGTGTGTGTGTGTGTGTGTGTGTGTGTGTGTGTGTGTGATTTAATTTGCATAACCGATGAGATGGAAAATTATCTGGCTGATTGATGGCAGGTCTGAAGACTCTCCTAGATAGTCACTGAAGTAAACTGGCAACTGAGCTTCCAGCGTTACCCCTCTTCCTGTCACACCAAGGAAAGAAAGAGCAAATGTCGTTCTCAACGGTGTCTTTCTTTCCTTTTATTATTTTTATTTTACATTATCCTACCACAGATGCAACATTTTTTTTTCATTTTTAGGTCTTCCGGCAACTTTTGGTGTTCGATCTTTAAGGTGGACAAGACCCTCAAAATAAGAAGGCCTAACGGTGGGTTTCCAACAGGGAGAGAAGCAACCTCGAACCAAGGAGAAATTTCCTGACAATGAGAACAATTAACCAGTGGAACAGCTTGCCACCAGAAGTTGTGGGTGCTCCATCATTGGAGGTTTTCAAGAAGAGATTGGACAGCCATTTATCTGATAGGGTATAGGGTCTTCTAAATCAGCAGAGGATTAGAATTATACTAAATTATTTAATTCTAATATTCTTAGTTCTAGGTTGCTTCTCTCCTTGATTAGTTTCTACCCATTGCTTTTTGTTCTGCCCTCAGGTGCTTTGGAGAATAAGTTGACTCCCTCTTCTTTGGGGCAACCCCTGAGATATTGGAAGACTGCTATCATGTCTCCCCTGGTCCTTCTTTTCATTAAACTAGACAGACCCAGTTCCTGCAACCGTTCTTTGTATGTTTTAGCCTCCAGTCCCTTCATCATCTTTGTTGCTCTTCTCTGCCCTCTTTCCAGAGTCCCAACATCTTTTTTACATCGTGGTGACCAAAACTGGATACCGTATTCCAAGTGTGGCCTTCCCAGGCCTTGTAAAGTAGTATTAACCCTTCACGTGATCTTGATTCTATCCCTCTGTTGATGCAGTCTAGAACTGTGTTGGCTTTTTTGGAATCTGCTGCATACGGCTGGCTCATATTTAAGTGATTGGTATGGCACAGAGCCAATGCATCTTACGGTGTAGCTTGCGATGTCTCCCTTGGATGACTCCTCTGTTTCTTCCTCAGAGGTTGGCTCAAGGAAGGATAAGATCATTCCCGGCAGGTCAGGAACTAGGTTAATTAATGAATCTGAACAGTTGACCGAAAGAAATTTACAGGGGGGCTTCAGCTGGGGACAGCTTGTAAGGGCGGACAGTCAGTGAAGAGGAGGAAGAGCTACCTTCCGTGGTGGATCCAAGAGCACGCAGGGCAGAGAAAAGACAAGAGCAATGGAGATTTGCCAGATTATACTCAGGCCAAAGCTCCACCTGTCTCGATGGGTTGCACCGGAAAAATATTTATCAGAGCAGGCAGAGGGAGGCATTGCTGGGAACAATGTTTGGTATCTGGTTGTGTGTGTTTGTTCCTTGTGATCCCTACCTCGGAGACTCTGAATTCACCAAGTGAGCTCTTGTGGATCGTGTTTCAGTTTGGCCTGGTGGATTTACGTTTCTTTGATGGACTTCTTCGTTGGAGCAACTTTCCATTGTTTTATGGATTATTGGCCATTGTCTTGTAGCAGAGGTGGAATTCAGCCACTTCTGGCAGGTTCCAAAGAACCAGTAGCAGAAATTTTGAGAAGCTTGGAGAACCAGCAAATGCACCCCCGCTGCATCCCAGCCTCCCAGCTGATCTTCTTTTGTTGCCCTGAACAGGAGAACAGAGCTGGAAAGCAGGTTAGTGGAGTGGGGAGAGAATGGGGATTTTGCAGTATCCTTCCCCTGCCACACCCATAAAGCCACGGCCAGAAAGCCACACCCACAAAGCCACACTCAGAAAGCCATGCCCACAAAGCCATGCCCACAGAACCAGTAGAAATTTTTTTTGAATCCCACCACTGCAGTGGTGAAATTCATTTTTTTTTTACTACTACCGGTTCTGTGGGTGTGGCTTGGTGGGCATGGCTTGGTGGGCATGGCAGCTGAGGGATACTGCAAAATCCCCATTCCCTCCTCACTTCAGGGGAAGGATACTGCAAAATCCCCATTCCCTCCCCACTCCACGGGAAGGATGCTGTAAAATCCCCATTCCCTCCCCACTCCAGGGAAAGGATACTGTAAAATCCCCATTCCCTCCTCACTCCAGGGGAAGGATGCTGCAAAATCCCCATTCCCCCCCCCCACTCCACGGGAAGGATGCTGTAAAATCCACATTCCCTCCCCACTCCAGGGAAACGATACTGTAAAATCCCCATTCCCTTCCCACTCCAGGGAAAGGATACTGTAAAATCCCCATTCCCTTCCCACTCCAGGGGAAGGATACTGTAAAATCCCCATTCCCTCCCCACTCCAGGGGAAGGATACTGTAAAATCCCCATTCCCTCCCCACTCCAGGGGAAGGATACTGCAAAATCCCCATTCCCTCCCCACTCCAGGGGAAGGATACTGTAAAATCCCCATTCCCTTCCCACTCCAGGGGAAGGATCCTGCAAAATCCCCATTCCCTCCACACTCTGGGGCCAGCCAGAAGTGGTATTTTCCGGTTCTCCGAACTACTCAAAATTTCAGCTACTGGTTCTCCCGAACCTGTCAGAACCTGCTGGATTTCACCCCTGCACCTTGTCGACTCTGCTTGGCCTGCTTGTGGCTGGATTTATTTGGGACAGTTCTGAGGCTGGGAGAAGAGAATTTCTAGGGAACATGGATAAACTCTCTAAATCACACCTGTGTGCCTGTGTGTGTGTGTGTGTGTGTGTGCGTGTGTGTGTGTAAGCACTAGAGGTGGGTTCCTACCAGTTCGCACCTGTTCGGTAGAACCGGTTCATCAAATCTACCGAACCAGTTAGAAGAGGTTCCACCAGTGGACCCAGAAAGCAGGCCACACCTACAGAAGAGCTTCCAAACTTTTTTTGAAACCCACCACTGGTCCTTGGATAGGATTATTCTACACTATCATGCTCATATTTATAAAACTCAGTGCCTCTGTGAAAGGTAAGGATGACTACTGTGTTGTGGTGCAATCAGAACATTGCGTGCGTTGAAGTTGTTTTAACGCAAACCAAAGATGCCTTTTAAAAAACAAGTTTACATCCTATTCTTATGCACGCCAGTGCTCTGTGTGGGGTAATTTAAGGTGGTTCTGACAAGTATTATCGGCATCTTCATATCCGGTCACATGGGCGGCAAGCCACTCCCACAAAGGAGGACACACCCACAGAGTAGGTTCGAACAATTTTTGAAACCCACCACATAGCTGGACAGCTGATGCCAGGACTTCTACAGCCGCTTGGGAAGGTCCGGTAAACAGAGTCACAAAAGCTACAGCGGCCCGCTCTTCACCGTCCCCCTACAACATTATATTTGACATTCAATTTGAAACCCTAAACTCCTTTAATGCCACATCATGCCACAATGATAGCAAGGAGGCGGCTGGGCCTGGCTTCCTATTTAACTTCTGCGAAAGTGACCGAAATCTCTCAGCCAATAGAGCAGCCGTCTTCCCTATTAGGTTAACTTCTTCAACCCTGAAGCTCCTCTGCTAATGGGCTGTGAAAGGCCTGCTCAGCTACTCCAAGGGAGATGAAAGAGAAGATGTAAGGGGGATTTGCGATGACTGCACCGAAGAGAGATATAATGCGCTTTCTCTGCCTTTGAGATGGTGGAATGGAACAACAGAATGGCGGGGTTGGAAGGGACCTTGGAGGTCTTCTAGTCCAACCCCCTGCTTAGGCAGGAAACCCTACACCACTTCAGACAAATGGCTATCCAACATCTTCTTTAAAACTTCCAATATTGGAGCCTCTACAACTTCTGGAGGCAACTTCTGTTCCACTGATTAATCGTTCTCACTGTCAATAAATTTCTCCTTAGTTCTAAGTTGCTTCTCTCCTTGATTAGTTTCTATCCGTTGATTCTTGCCCTGCCCTCAGGTGCTTTGGAGAATAGCTTGACTCCCTCTTCTTTGTGGCAGCCCCTGAGATATTGGAAGACTGCTATCATGTCTCCCCTAGTCCTTCTTTTCATTAAACTAGACATACCAAGTTCCTGCAACCGTTCTTCCTATGTTTTAGTCTCCAGTCCCCTCATCATCTTTGTTGCTCTTCTCTGCACTCTTCCTAGAGTCTCCACATCTTTTCTACATCACAGTCACCAAAACTGAACACAGTATTCCAAGTGTTGCCTTACCAAGGCATTATAAAGTGGTATTAACAGCTTGTCTTCAGAAGTTCTGAGTGCTCCATCATTAGAGATTTTAAAGAAGAGCTGGTGTGCTTGCTGGGGGAAAGGCGAGGCAAATGTTAGAATAAAATAGAATAACAGAGTTGGACCTTGGAGATCTTCTAGTCCAACCCCCTGCTTAGGCAGGAAACCCTACACTACTTCAGACAAATGCTTATCCAATCTCTTCTTCAAAACTTCCAGTGTTGGAGCATTCACAACTTCTGGAGGCAAGTTATTCCACTGGGTAATTGTTCTCCCTCTCACGAAATTCCTCCTTAATTCCAGATTGCTTCTCTCCTTGATTAGTTTCCACCCATTGATTCTTGTCCTGCCCTCAGGTGCTTTGGAGAATAGCTTGACTCCCTCTTCTTTGTGGCAGCCCCTTAAATATTGGAACACTGCTATCATGTCACTTTGTCTTCTTAAAAACCTATAGCTCATATATATGGTGTACATTTTAGAATAGAATAGAATTCTTTATTGGCCAAGTATGATTGGGCACACAAGGAATTTGTGACTTGCTGTGGAAGGATTAAGCTCAAGAGCATCAAAGACCTCCTCCTGCTCCTCCTCCTCCCTTCTAACACTGATGATGTTACCTAGTTGGGTAATGAAACATCTGCAGGAAAACAACCAAGCTCAAAAGCACTAAGGACCCCAACATTCTCCTCCTTCTCCCTTCTAGCACTGATGATGTTACCTAGATGGGTAATGAAACATCTGCAAAAACCAAGCAAGCTCAGAAAACACTAAAGACCCCATAATTCTCCTCCTCCTCCTCCTCCTCCTCCTCCTCCTCCTCCTCCTCCTCCTCCTCCTCCTCCTTTTCCTCCTCCTCCTCCCTTCTAGCATTAATGATGTTACCTAGATAGGTAATGAAACATCTCCAAAAACCAAGCAAGCTCAGAAAACACTAAAGACCCCATAATTCTCCTCCTCCTCCTCCCTTCTAACACTGATGATGTTACCTAGTTGGGTCATGAAACATCTGCAGGAAAACAAGAGAGAGAGCACCAAGGACCCCTCATTTCAACTTTGAGCCACAAATATTCTCCTTTATCAAAAGAGAGCATGCTTTTTTTAAAAGTTTATTTATTCAGGAAAGGGGGTGGCGGAAGAAAGGGAGGGAGGGAGAGAGAGAAAAAAAAAGGAGAGAAGATTTTAAAGAGAATTCTATTTGAAATAGGAGCTGGGGGGTGGGGGGAACGTCCAAATAGATCAAAGCCACGGAAGGAAGTGTTTCTTTCTTTCTTTTCTTTTCCTTTTTTTTTTTTAAAGAAGGCAAGGTGACGGGAGGGAAGGGGAAGACAAGAAGAAGTGGCTGCGCTAACCCTGGATGGAAATGAAGCTGCTCAGATCTGCTTAAAAGATATTCTGTTTGATCTTTTCTATCTTCTGCTCTGATCCCGATCCCCTTTGAAGTTCTGAGTCCTGTGGAATTGACACGCAGAATTCCTATCTTGCATGCTGTGTGCGTGCATTAAGATCGGGCATGTTGGCAAGCTTACGGACGGACGGGGTGTCAGGCCTCCAGCATTTTTTCTTGTGGGTCTTTGGCCTGCCACACTTTCTATTATTCTACTATGCATTTGCTATGGTGGGAAAATGGTTGGGGGGATTGTATGGCGTTAGATGATAGGTAGCCATAACAACATTCTTTCTAGAAAGTCAAGGTCATCCTTTGTCTCTCTGCACCTCTGCACCTAACCGGAACTGGATGGGTGGAAGCTGCCAGCGTGGCAGTGGGAGACTGGACCATGGGATGGACTTGTGGGTGTGGAGGCAAGATCTTGAACTTTCAACTGGGTGGGGAAAACCGGGAAGCTTTCAGATTCGGGTTTTCCCAGATGTGCCAACATGGCTCTCTTCATCAATTGGAACTTGGAGGAATACTTTGCCTTGGACTCTGATTTAATTTGGGGTGCTATTTGGAACCCTGACATTGGGCTTTCCTCGAGAGAGAGGGGTGAGCTATTGAGTGACGCAAGAGATGGGAAGGGAGCAGGAAGGGTCTCCTCGTGCAAATAGATCTTTGTTCCTTGGCAGATTCCATCAGGCTTAAAATTTTGGGTTCAGATAACTTAGAACTACACCGTCTTCGGCCTGACCTAAGTGTAGTACAGAAAATTATCTGCTACAACATCCCACCTCTGAATGACTACTTCAGCTTCAACCTCAATAATACTCCGGCAAACAATAGATACAAACTGAAGGTTAACCGCTCCAAACCGGATTGCAGAAAATACGACTTCAGCAACAGAGTGCCTGGAATGCTCTACCTGACTCTGTTGTTACATCCTCAAACCCCAAAAACTTTAACCTTAGTGTCAGGGTTCCAAATAGCATCCAAAAGTGTTGTGGCCCAGCAGGAGCCGTTGGAGCTGCCACCAGACTCCGACAGCGAGGGGCCCTATGAGTCGGCTCTGGAGGATGTGGAGGACCCTGGACAGGGTTCTCACTCTGAGCAGGGCGCAGAGAGGCTGGTTGGCCGCCAGGAGGCACCTGAGCCTTGGACCAGTGGGGAGGAAACAAGGGAGAGTGATCCAGAAGCCAGCAGTGAGTTGTTCCTGGATGCTTGGCACCGAAGAGCTACTAGGCATCAGGAACAATTATGCAATTACAGGAGGTAATTGCGCTCAGCTGGTGGTCATTAGGCTCCTCTCCAGACTATAAAAAAGAGTGCTTGTGCACGCCCCTCTTGCAGAAGTCAACACATTGACTAAAGAGAACTGTTGTAACTAACTTGGCAGGCTAGATTGCTGCCAAGGTTTGTCTGAGTTGCTGCCAAGGTCCTTATCTGTTTGTTTGCTTGGCTTTCAGCCACCGAGATATTGGTCTTGCTATTAAAGGACATTCTAGTTAAGCTTGTCTCGGATTTCGTTACTGGACAGAGGAGGGGGTCAAAACACAAAAGTAAATCAGAGCCAAGGCAAAGTATTACTCAAAGTTCCAATTGATGAAGAGAGCCATGTTGGCACATCTGGGAAAACCCGAATCTGAAAGCTTCCCGGTTTCCCCCACCCAGTTGAACGTTCAAGATCTTGCATCCCCACACCCACAAGTCCATCCCATGGTCCAATCTCCCACTGCCATGCTGAGATCTTGGAAGACTGCTATCATGTCACGCCTAGTTCTTCTTTTCATGATACTAGGTAAAGGTGCCCCTCACATATACGTGCTAGTTGTTCCCGACTCTAGGGGGCGGTGCTCATCTCCGTTTCAAAGCCAAAGTGCCAGTGCTGTTTGAAGACGTCTCCGTGGTCATGTGGCCGGCATGACTCAACGCCAAAGGCACACGGAACGCTGTTCCCTTCCCACCAAAGGTGGCCCCTATTTTTCTACTTGCATTTTTTACGTGCTTTCGAACTGCTAGGTTGGCAGAAGCTGGGACAAGTCACGGGAGCTCCCTCCGTTACGCAGCGCTAGGGATTCGAACCGCTGAACTGCTGACCTTTCTGATCGATAAACTCAGTGTCTTAGACACTGATCCACCCCGTCCCTTATTCACTAGACTAGACATATCCAATTCCTGCAACCGTTCTTTGTGTAGTTGACTCTCCAGTCTCCTAATCATCTTTGTTGCTCTTCTCTTCTCTTCACTGTACACATACACACACACACACACACACACACCTGGACAAAGTGACCTGCATACCTGCCAATTAGAGTCTTTGAGATGAGACCCCTTATCCTAATTCCACCCTGCAGCATCACACCTCAAGAAAAAGAACATCCAACACATTTCTCATCTGTGGCATTTGGAATTAATTCAGCACACCACTCGTCTTAATTATGAGAACTCCAGCACATCTTCGCCTCTTCAAGTAGGGGTGTGTTTGTGGGGCTTAACCCAGTTATTTTAATCAGCTCATTTTCGGAGTTGGGAGATTCTAATGAACCCAGAATTAATCCGGTGAGTCTGGTTAGAGCTCCATCAGCCCTCTAAGATGACAGTAAGACCAAGGTTAAGCCTCAGTTCAGTATGCTTGGTGAATGTATTTATTAGGTCTTTGATGACCCATCCTCTTTCTTTCTTTCTTTCTTTCTTTCTTTCTTATCATCCTTCCTTCCCTGCTTTCAGTTTCATAGCCTTTAAACTTTGCATTTATATTTTTTCTTTCCTTTCTTCCCTCGTTCTGCTTTCTCACTTGTTTTATCTTTTTTCTTCCTTCCTTTGCTTTGCTTTCTCCTTTCTTCCTTCCTTCCTTCCTTCCCTGATTTTTTTCCTAATCTTTAAACTTTGCCTTTGTCTTTTCTTCTTTCCTTTCTTCCGTTTCTGCTTTCCCACTTCCTTTCCCTCTTTCCTCCCTCCCTCCCTCCTTCCTTCCTTCCTTCCTTCCTTCCTTTCTTTCCTCTCTCCCTCCCTCCTTCCTTCCTTTCTTTCTTTCCTCTCTCCCTCCCTCCTTCCTTCCTTTCTTTTTTCTTTCCTCTCTCCCTCCCTCTCTCCCTTCTTTCCTTCCTTCCTTTCTTCCTTCTTTATTTCTTTCTTTCTTCCCTCGTTCTGCTTTCTCACTTGTTTTATCTTTTTTCTTTCTTCCTTTGCTTTGCTTTGCTTTCTCCTTCCTTCCTTCCTTCCTTCCTTCCTTCCTTCCTTCCTTCCTTCCTTCCTTCCTTCCTTCCTTCCTTCCTTCCTCCTTCCCTGCTTTTTTTCCTAATCTTTAAACTTTGCCTTTGTCTTTTCTTCTTTCCTTTCTTCCTTTTCTGCTTTCCCACTTCCTTTCTCTCTTTCCTCCCTCCCTCCTTCCCTTCCTTCTTTCTTTCCTTTCTTCCCCCCTCCCTCCCACCCTCCCTTCCCCTGCTTTTACACCACCACATGCCAACGTTTGTGCCAGTTTGCAACATTTCCACCAAGGGAACTAAATAAAAGCTGAATCCAAAGTCTCTAGCATTTGAATAGCAGTGATAGTCTGGCCCTTAAAAAGCTCAATAAAAAGGCTGCGTCTTTCCTGCCTTCCCACATGAAAACATACATATGAATTTTCAGCGATGGCTCCTTTTTAAGGAGAGAGAGGGAGAGAGAGAGAGGGAGAGAGAGAGAGAGAGAGAGAGAGAGAGGGAGAGAGAGAGAGAGAGAGAGACCCTGTTTCTGACAGAGAATCTTAAACGATGAATATTCATCTCCCTTTGAAATTCCATTCACCCTGATCTACTCTTTCTCTCAATCCTTTTTTTTCCTTTTCCTGCCTAAGGCGGGCTCCTTCTAAGAGAAAAATTAATAAGGGATCACGTCAGGAATAGGAAATCTCTGTCACTCAGGGTGGGCTACACGCTGCAGACAAGGAAAGCAAAGTTGATTTTGAGAGATCATGGCCAACATGAATCTTCCCTGGGAAATGATGCAAAAAAAAAAATGCTATTTGGACATATTCTGAAGGCACTTGCTCTCGGCTCCAAAATGTACTGATTTGGATTTGGATTTGGATTTTATTGCATTTATATGCCGCCCTATTCCCGGAGGGACTCAGGGCGGCTCACAAATCAAAGGAAGGGAATATAGACACGGGGGAAACAACAAACAGGCAACTACAACAATTTAAAAACAATCAACAACCACACAGTTCGAGTGGGGACGGGAACTCGTCAGCCCCAGGCTTGTCGGAACAGCCAGGTTTTAAGGGCTTTGCGGAAAGCCTGGAGGGTGGTGAGGGTCCGAATCTCTGCGGGGAGTTTGTTCCAGAGGGCCGGAGCAGCCACAGAGAAGGCCCTCCTCTGGGTGGTAGACAATTGGCATTGGCCGGTAGATGGGATTCAGAGGAGGCCTACTCTGTGGGATCTAATAGGTCTGTTGGAGGTAATTGGCAGCAGGCGGTCTCTCAAGTACCCAGGTCCAATACCATGAAGGGCTTTATAAGTGACGACTAGCACCTTGAAGCGTATCCAGAGACCAATGGGCAGCCAGTGCAGCTCGCGGAGGATAGGTATAACGTGGGTGTACCAGGGTGCACCCACAATTGCTCGCGCGGCTACATTCTGGACAAGCTGACGTCTCCGAATGCTCTTCAAGGGCTGCCCCATGTAGAGCACGTTGCAGTAGTCCAGTCTAGAGGTCACAAGGGCGCGAGTGACTGTTGTGAGGGCGTCCCGGTCCAGGTAGGGACGCAATTGGTGCACCAGGCGAACCTGGGCAAATTACCCCCTGGTCACAGCCGACAAATGGTGTTCTAAAGTCAGCTGTGGGTCCAGGAGGACTCCCAAATTGCGAACCCTGTCTGAGGGGCATACAATTTCACCTCCCAGCCTGAGAGATGGAATATCTGGCCAATTGTTGGGAGGAAAACACACAAGCCACTCAGTCTTGTCTGGATTGAGTGCAAGCTTGTTTACCCCCATCCAGACCCTAACAGCCTCCAGGCACTGGCACATCACGTCAACCGCTACACTGAGTTGGCACGGGGCGGACAGATACAGCTGTGTATCGTCCGCCTACTGATAACAACACAAAGCTTCTGGCATCCTCAGGGTCTTTTGGCCCCTGGAATTCTTTGGAATTTTGCATCCAGTTTTGGTCCCTGTGATATAAAAAAGAAGTTGAGACTAGAAAGAGTGCAGAGAAGATCAATTGGGATGATTAGGGGCAGTGGTATCCTTCCCCTGCAACACCCACAGAACCGGTAGTAAAAAAATTTGAATCCCATCACTGATGTATGCAGAAGGCAAAGCAGTTTTTCAAAACCCCTTCACCCAGTCCCACCTTAAATGATCAGCCATGGGGTTTTGGGGGGGAAAGTTGCTTCCAAAATCCCCATCCTTGTATGTATGTATATATATATATTTCCTCCGCTTGGGACTGTCTGATTTGTAAGAAGTGAATCTCCTTTTGAAATTGGCCACATGGACCAGAAACTTATTTGATATATGCCATTAAGGAGACATCAGTCACTATAGACTGAGCTGAGGCTATAATTTAAAGCTTCAATCTGTTCACCTATCAAATCTGGCAAGGGAGAGCTGGAAATAAATTTAGCCCATAAACGCCACCATTTCTGACACGGCAGGTAGAAATGGCATTTTATCGAAACACCTCTGGGCAAAGAATCGCTCCTTTAAACAAGCCACGCTTTTCCCTCAATCACAGCCAAACAACCAGCTAGGAAAATCTCTGGAGGCCCTTCTGAGTTGGCGAACTCAGAGATTAAGACACCTTTCGGATCACTTGCAAAAGAAGAAATGGAAAGAAATGTTGGCACTTCTCACCCACCCAAGACACCAAGCCCGGAGAAATGGCTTCAGAGACGAGGGGTGGGGTTTGGTCTAAACCTGTTGTAACTCTCTGGAAAAGGAAGGGAGGGGAGGAAAGGGAAGGAACAGAAAGAGGAAGGAACATTGAAGGAAGGAGGGAGGCTAGAAAGGAAGAAAGAGGGAGGGAAAGAAGGGAAGGGAGAGAGAGAGGGAGGGAGGAAGGGAAGGGAAGAAAAAAGAAGGAAGAAGGAAAAGAATGGATTGTATAGAAAGAAGGAACCACTGGAAAGAAGGAACAGAAAGAAGGGAAGAAGGGAAGAAGGGAAGGGAAACAAAGGGAAAAGTGGAATGAATGAAGGAAGGAAGGAAGAAGGCTAGGAGGAAGATTGAAGGAAGGAAGAAAAGAAGGAAGGAAGATGGAAGGAAGGAAGGAAGGAGGGAAGGAAGGAAGGAACAGAAAGAGGGAAGAACCGGAAAGAAGGAACAGAAAAAAGGAAAGAAGGGAAGGAAGGAAGGTGGAAGGAAGGGAAAAGGAAAAACAAAAGGAAAAGAAAAAGAAGACAAAGACAAAGACGAAGACGAAGAAAGAGAAGAGGAGAGGAGGAAACAGCAGGGGAAGAAGAGGAAGAGAAAAGAATATGACAAAAGGAAAGTGTGGGTTAGGTCATAACAAAGCTGGACATTATTTTAACTTTTCCTTCCTCCAGATTATTTCCTTCTATTCCTCCCTAGCTTTTACCATCTCTTTCACCATCTCTTTCACACTCCACTCTCACCACCTCTTTTTATTAGTGACGTTTATTAATATCAAAGGGTCAAACGGAAATCACTTAACGACCGCATGATTCACGGGACGGCTGAAAACGATTCTCTTAACAACCATGGCGAAGTAGGTCGTAAAATTGGTTGCCCCTCCCGCAACAACCCCCTTGCTCAGCGAAGGAAATCCTGCTCCCCACCCTGCTATTGTGGTCGTATGCTGAGGACTACCTTGGCAGGGGAAGGATACTGCAAAATCCCCATTCCCTCCAGATCAGCTGGAACTCAGGAGGTAGAGAATGGAAAGGGGCGAGGCCAGCCAGAGGTGGTGTTTGCCGGTTCTCTGAACTACTCAAAATTTCCGCTAACGGTTCTCCAGACCTGCTCGGGACCTGCTGAATGCCACCTGTGTTGACGTCCCTCAAGGGGAAAGCGGGAAGAGAAGGCGACATGTGAACCAAGAAACCTGATTTCGCAGAGCTTATCTGAATACCCTGGTTAAATCCACTGCGAGGAAATCTCTCTCTCTCTTTCCCTCTTTTTAGACTGATTTTGATTGAAAGCAAAGCCGAGCAAATCCCCCTGGAAGCAAAGGACAAGACAACTTAAAATTCAACCTTTTTTTTTTGGAAAAAACCCCCCATCCCTTTGCTGAATGCAAAAACTCGCAGTTTTGCGCTATTGTACAGCACAGTCACATTGATGGGGGATGTAACCCCACCACGACAACCGTGGAGGTTAGAAGTTGTCTCCGGAGCGCGGAGGAAGAAATAACTTAGGAAAGATTTTTTTTTAAAAAAAAATCTATTTAATATTCGCGAGCTTCCAAACCTTCCTCGGTTTATGCCTGTCTCTGGTGCGAAGTGAACCCTGTCTGAAAATCCCGCTAATAAAATTGTGCTGCAGCTTTGTTTCGAGTTGAGTCCCCCCCCCCCACCAAATGCCACAATACCCAGAGAATAATTAGAGAGCAGGAGGTAACTCCTTTCTATCTACCTTTCGATCGAAGTAGCTTCGAACGGACAGATGGGTGGTTAATAATAGAATAACAGAGTTGGAAGGGACCTTTGGGGTCTTCTAGACCAAGCCATTGCACAAGCAGGAGACCCGATTACTTGTTGTGGCCTGCCAGCAGGCAGCGCAGCTGGCAGCAGAGTCGGACAGTGAGGAGGTTGGGGAGGAACATGGGCCAGTCCTGGAGTCTGGGGAAGGCTCAGATGAGGGTTCTGCGTCAGAGGCAGAGAGGGGGCCAAGGCCGTCTGGCAGTTCTCAGCTGCCTTGGGAGCTAGACAGCAGTGAGGCAGAGGAACATCTGGAGCCTGTTCCCAGTGTGCTCATGCGCTGAGCTGCCAGAAAAAAAGAACAGCTAAGGAATCCAGGTTGACTTGGGAGTAAGGCCACAGGTGGACGGTGAAGAGCCCCTCCCATAGGAAATAAAAGAGGAGCGAAAGGGGAGGGGGCTTTTGCAGGAAACAATTTGTTTGTCCGACAGTTCGTTTCAGGAGTGTGAAGATCTGTCCGTGATTCTCAGAGACTCTGTGCCCATTCTTTCCTTGCACAGCACCTCCTTTGGAAAATATCGGCATGGCAGCTTTCCAAGCTAGATAAGGTCTGTGGTCATAAATATTCCTTTGAAAGACCGTTTGCCAGGCCTTGGCTGAAGGTGAATGAGAGGAATTCCCATTCGTTTAATAAAAAAGGTTTTTTGTCGGCACCAGGAATCTGCTTTGTGCTTTTTGGGTCAGAACAGATATAGTGGGTAGATGGGTGGATGGAGATATAGATGGTGGACGGATGGATTGATGGAGTCAGGCAGGAAAAATCAGGTCCACACACAAACTGATTTAATGCTGGAAGCCACTTGCCCTGGAATCTTCTCTGATAGTCGGGATTAGGTCAACAAAATTCAGGAGGGGTCAGACTTAGTCAATTGTGACTATGTAGGGATTCTAGGCTGATCCCTTTTTTAACTCCACCCTCAGGTTCTCCTACCAAGGAGGTGGGCACTGCAGTGTCTCAGTTGTCAATCATAAAGGCAAACAACAGCTGGAACACATCAGGGCCAGCTCATAAGTGTTCTGGCCTAGGCTTCCTGGGAAAGCATAAATCACAACTGTCGTCCCCAAAACCTTCTTTTATTTATACGGCCGTCAATTATGGTCATTCACAGCCCGCAAGGCTTCACAAACAGCCTGTGAGGGTTCCGACAGATGTCTGCTCGAGTTGCCACAGTCTAGAGCCGAGGTGGCGCAGTGGTTAAATGCAGCACTGCAGGCCACTTCAGCTGACTGCAGTTCTGCAGTTCGGCTGTTCAAATCTCACCAGCTCAGGATTGACTCAGCCTTCCATCCTTCCGAGGTGCGTAAAATGAGGACCCAGATTGTTGTTGGGGGCGATATGCTGACTCTGTAAACCGCTTAGAGAGGGCCGAAAGCCCTATGAAGCGGTATATAAGTCTAACTGCTATTGCTATTGCTATTTCAGGGAAATGTTGATAAATGTCCACCTTTATCTCCCTGGGAATGCGGCCAGAGGCCTAATTGCCAAATGTAGAGCACAAACAGAACTTTTCAAAGTTTGAACCGATCAGATGAACAAAGTTGCGTCCTGCAAAAGCTCACGTCCCGTTCGATCCTCTTTTATGTCTTATGGAAGGGGCCAATCATCTCCAAGCCTTACTCCCGAGCCGACCTTGTTTTCTTAATTGTTCTTGCCTTCCGGCTGTTATCCGCATGCACACACTGGGAACAGGCTCCCACTGTTCTTCTGCCTCACTGATGTCAGACTCCGAAGGCAGCAAATAACTACTAGAACGCTTTGGCCCCCTCTCTGCCTTCGACACAGAGCCCTCATTTGAGCCTTGCCCAGACTCCAGGACTGGCCCAGGTTCCTCCCCAACCTCCTCACTGTCCCAATTTGTTCCCAGCTCTGCTGACTGCTGGCGGCCCACAACAATAAGTAGCTTTTGAGAGTGAGGGGGTGTCTGCCCTAATTTGAAATGGCTGTTAAGCAACCAGTCATAATTCAAGGACTACCTGCGGCCAAGGTGGCGCAGTGGTTAGAGTGCAGCACTGCAGGCTACTTCAGCCGACTGCAGTTCTGCAGTTCGGCTGTTCAAATCTCACCGGCTCAAGGTTGACTCAGCCTTCCATCCTTCCGAGGTGGGTAAAATGAGAACCCGGATTGTTGCTGGGGGCGATATGCTGACTCTGTAAACCGTTTAGAGAGGGCTGAAAGCCCTATGAAGCGGTATATAAGTCTAACTGCTATTGCTATCTATCTATCTATCTATCTATCTATCTATCTATCTATCTATCTATCTATCTATCTATTCTATCTCTATCTATCTATCATCTATCTATCTATCTATCTATCTATCTATCTATCTATCTATCTATCTATTCTATCTATTCTATCTATCTATATCTATCTCTCCCTCCCTCCCTCTCTCTATATCTATCTCTCCCTCTCTCTATATCTATCTATCTATCTATCTATCTATCTATCTATCTATCTATCTATCTATCATCTATCATCTATCTATCTATCTATCTATCTGGGTGAAATGAGGACCCAGACTGTGGGGGCGATATGCTGACTCTGTAAACCGCTTAGAGAGGGCTGAAAGCCCTATGAAGCGGTATATAAGTCTAACTGCTATTGCTATCTATCTATCTATCTATCTATCTATCTATCTATCTATCTATCTATCTATCTATCTATCTATCTATCTACCTACCTACCTACCTACCTACCTACCTACCTACCTACCTACCTACCTATCTATCTATCTATCTATCTATCTATCTATTCTATCTCTATCTATCATCTATCTATCTATCTATCTATCTATCTATCTATCTATCTATCTATCTCTATCTCTATCTATCATCTATCTATCTATCTATCTATCTATCTATCTATCTATCTATCTATCTATCTCTCTATATCTATCTCTCCCTCCCTCCCTCCCTCTCTCTATATCTATCTATCTATCTATCTATCTATCTATCTATCTATCTATCTATCTATCTATCTATCATCTATCATCTATCATCTATCATCTATCTATCTATCTATCTATCTATCTGGGTGAAATGAGGACCCAGACTGTGGGGGCGATATGCTGACTCTGTAAACCGCTTAGAGAGGGCTGAAAGCCCTATGAAGCGGTATATAAGTCTAACTGCTGTTGCTATTGCTATTTCTATTGTATGGCTGCCAAAACATCATTACACAACTTTATCCGAAATGTCACAGATTGCAGTTAAACTGGACTTGTTTAAAAAAATAATAATTTACAGATTAGGGGGCAAATGTTGCCTTTCAAAATCTATTTGCCGTCGCTTCCCAACTGAGCCGTTCGGGTAGCTGGGTGTCCCTGAGTGTGACATGATTTTGAGTTCGTGCTTTTCAGATGAGGTTTTCGTTAACGCAGTGGCTGCCTCCCAAACGGCTGGAGCCAAATGTCAGCCACATATCGGCTTTCCACGGGTCATTGCTCTGAATTAAATAATCTGGCATCTTTGACATCGCTGCAGGCTAAAGAAAGAAAAAAAGGGGGGGGATGGGGAAAGCAGCACGATTTCCAGAGAGGGCTGGATAAATATGTTCTCGGGTTGACTGCTCCAAAATCACCAAGACTTCTCCAGAAACATTGGCCTCAACTCGGAGGTCCTGGCTATATCAATAAGGAAACGTTGTGGATCTAACATTGGTTAATTGGAAGCAGGGGTGGGTTTCAACCGGTTCGTGGCAGTCCCCGCGAACCGGTTGGTCGGCGAACCCGGAAGTAAGTAACTTCCTGGAACGGCGAAGGGCCTACCCGCCCACCCACGCTCCTTACCGGTCTTTGAAGGCTTCTGCGCTTCCACGCAGGCGCATGGCACATACAGCGCCAGTGCGATTCTCCACGAGCAGCTGGATGGCACATACAGCGCCTGCGTGAGTCTCCGCGAGCAGCTGGAGCATCGCACAGGCGCTAAGATGCATGCGTGAACTGCGCGTGTGCACAAGGATGCCGCCAGCCCCGTTCCAACCGAACTGGTTGAAACGGGATTAGCAACCCACCCCTGATCGGAAGCCTTCTGCTTTGTCAGAGTTTGTTGCAGCAATCACATCCAGAAAGCACACACAGGTGACTGATTCAGCAGGATTCATGAACTTCTCTTTATATGTCATGTAACACATGAAGTAAATAACAATACCAAAAGCAGGTTTTCCAACGTGGTAGTAAATACAAGCAGAACACAGGCAGAGGAGAGAACAGTTTCAGTTTCAGTTCAGAGCAGCAGACTAGTTTAGAGCTCAGCACGGACTTAAAGCTACAGAGCTAAGCCACACCCAGGCTCCTTGCCACCACCTTGTTGCCCGCACAGCAAATAATGTTTCAGTTTCCAAACAGCCCTCATTGGCTGACCCACTTGCCATGTCTCTTCCAGTCATGAACCCTCAATAGACTGATAGGCTTTAATCTCGGATTTTTACAGGCACGTAACCGTGGATTCATATTAAGCCTGTTACATGAATTTTCGTAGTATGCAAGAGTTGTGGGTGTTTCATCGCTGGATGTTGTTAAGAAAAGACTGGACCGCCACTTGTCTGAAATGATATAGGGTCTCCTGCTTGAGCAAGGGGGTTGGACTAGAAGACCTCCAAGGCCCCTTCCAGCTCTATTCTAACTGACTGATAATATTTGAGAATGTTTGTAGCTTGGGGTTCAACTGCTGCAACTTTGGCTCCTTGGCACTACAAACCCCACTCCCTTCTATCACTGATGATGTTCCCTAGTTGGGTCATGAAATGTCTGCAAGAAAACAACCAAGCTCAGAGAGCACCAAGGACCCTTAACAACAACAACAACAACAACAACAACTCCTCCTCCTCCTCCTCCTCCTCCTCCTCCTCCTCCTCCTCCTCCTCCTCCTCCTCCTCCTTTTCCTCCTCTCCCTTTTAGCACTGATGATGTTCCCTAGTTGGGTCATGAAATGTCTGCAAGAAAACAACCAAGCTCAGAGAGCACCAAGGACCCTAAACAACAACTCCTCCTCCTCCTCCTCCTCCTCCTCCTCCTCCTCCTCCTCCTCCTCCTCCTCCTTTTCCTACTCTCCCTTTTAGCACTGATGATGTTCCCTAGTTGGGTCATGAAACAACCAAGCTCAGAGAGCACCAAGGACCCTGAACAACAACAACAACAACAACAACTACTACTACTACTACTACTACTACTACTACTACTACTACTACTACTACTTCTACTACTCTTCCTCCTTTCCCCTCTAGCACTGATGATGTTCCCTAGTTGGGTCATGAAACGTCTGCAAGAAAACCACCAAGTTCAGAGAGCACCAAGGACGCTACAGATCTCCTCCTCCTCCTCCTTTCTGCAAACCTCCCTCCCTTCTAGCACTGATGATGTTACCTAGTTTGCTAATGAAATGTCTGCAAGAAAACAGCCAAGCTTAGAAAATGCCAAGGACCCCATGTGAGTCACCATCCCAAATCACCATCCCCACAAATCCCCAAGGTGATAAATGGACAAACGCACACTCTCCAATGGGGGGGAAAAAAACCCGAACTGAATCCTTTGCAGTCGGCAGAGTTATCTCCAGAAACTCGAGATTTATAATTTATTCTTCGCATCCCTCCATCTCTTGTTCAGGGTCCCTCAGCATTTCAATCCCGAACTCCAAGGGACATCAACCTTTCAAGAAGAGCCTCCAGCTCCTCTGAAGTTCTCATGATTGACGTCAAGGTGTTCATACCTGCATTAAACCCCCACCGAGATGCTATGGGGCTCACAGTTCCTCCCCTGATGCTATTTCTGGAAGCCCCCTCCCCTATCTCCCTCTCCGGGCCCTCCTCTCTCTGCCTTCTACTACGTTGATTAGAATGGAAGTCAATAGCAATAGCAATAGCAGTTAGACTTATATACCGCTTCATAGGGCTTTCAGCCCTCTCTAAGCGGTTTACAGAGTCAGCATATCGCCCCCAACAACAATCCGGGTCCTCATTTTACCCACCTCGGAAGGATGGAAGGCTGAGTCAACCCTGAGCCGGTGAGATTTGAACAGCCGAACTGCAGAACTGCAGTCAGCTGAAGTAGCCTGCAGTGCTGCATTTAACCACTGCGCCACCTCGGCTCTGTCGGGGGTTCCCACCTCCATTGGCTCCACCCTCCCTTTTATCATGTCAGACCGAGGCTGCCTCTCCAAGCCAAGATCACAAGAAGCAGGACTTTTGGTGGCTAATTAGCTCCGGCTGACTATTTTGTGGTGGTGGGGGGGTGGCGAGGGGAAGGGGAAGAGGGTGGAGAAGATGAGCTTCCTCCAGCCAAGTCCCTTGGGGGACTGTCAAAGCAAGCTCAGCCCTGTCCTCAGGAATCGATGGACGGCAACATCGCTATTGTGTCCCCCCCCCAAATTGGAGCCGGGGATGATGAGCTGGAGTTGTGACTGATGGAGACTGAGGGGGCAGCTTTGTTGCAGGGGTGGGTTGCTACAGATTCGCCTGGAGAGAACCCATAGCTAATGTTATGGCTGGTTCAGAGAACCTCCAAATCCCCTCCCCCCAGGGCTTACTTGCAGCCAGAGGCTGCTGCAGATGTTCTTCTGACCGAGGCTTCCCGAGAGCATGAAGCAAACTCCTGTTCCCAACAAAAAACCCTTTTATTAATTGACTCTGAATTCTGCTCCTTCACATCCAGCAAAGTCTTTCAAAGGAGGATTTACAGTCACAGACCTTCTCTGGCTTGGAGAGCTGCCAGGCTGATAGCTGCAAAACTTGGCAAGGAGTCTCAGAGAGTCACGAACCAATGAAGCGAACTAATTGTCTCCTGCAAACTCCACTCCCCTTTCGCTCCTCTTTTAGTTCCTCTGGGAGGGGCCATTCACCGTCCACCTGTGGCCTCACTCCCAAGTCGACCCCTGTTCTTTAGCTGTTCCCTTCGTCTGGCAACTCTGCGCATGCGCACACTGGGAACAGGCTCCAGCTGTTCCTCTGCCCCACTGATGCCTGACTCTGCTGATAACTGGCATACGGCTCTGGCCCCCTCTCTGCCTCTGACACGGAGGCCTCATCAGAGCCTCCCCCAGACTCCAGGACTGGCCCAGGTTCCTCCCCAACCTCCTCACTGTCCGAATCCGATGCCATCTCCACTGGCTGCTGGCGGACCACAACAGATATCTTTCTCTCCCTCTCTCTCTCTCTCTCTCTCCCTCTCTCTCTCTCTCCCCCTCCCTCCCTCCCACCATCTCTCTCTGTGTGTATGTTTGTGTGTGCATGTGTGTGCATGCACGCACAAACTTTGCTCTGGGACTTGCCTTAAACATGGGAGCATTTCGGGGGAAAGATGGAGCAATAAAGGGACGGTTTGAACTATCAGCTAACTGTGTTGCCTCCGTGCCTTGCCCTCGGTCATCACAATCCCCTCCCTTCCTCCTGTCACCTCCCCTAAAGGCAAACGCTTCTTGACAGAGGCAATCCATGTCAGATGGCGTTTTCCAGCTAAGCTTCCATTAGATCTAGCAGGGAGATAGGATACCCCGTGGCCTAGCCTATCCATCCAAAGCTGCGCGGAGAGCATGTTGCGTTACGTGTCGCTCGGAAAACAGATCAGCCCCCGTAGTTACAGGTAATCCTCAACTTAAGATCACAATTGACCCCCAAATGGATGTGGCTAGGTGAGGCATTTGTTAGCTTTTAGACATGTTATAACTTTTCTTGCTCCTGTGGTTGTTAAGTTAAGCAGGAACTGGGCATGGCTAGTTTAATAGAAAGAAGGACTAGGGGAGACATGATAGCAGTCTTCCAATACCTCAGAGGTTGCCCCAAAGAAGAGGCAGTCAAGCTATTCTCCAAAGCACCTGAGGATAAGACAATAAGGAATAGATGGAAACTGATCAAGGAGAGAAGCAACTTAGAACTGAGGATAAATTTCCTGACAGTTAGAACAATTAATCAGTGGAACAGAAGTTGCCTCCAAAAGTTGTGAATGCCCCAACACTGGCAGTCTTTAAGAAGATGTTGGATAGCCCATTTGTCTGGAACAGTATAGGGTTTCCTGCCTAGGCAAGGGGTTGGACTAGAAGACCTCCAAGGTCCCTTCCAACTCTGCTATTGTATTGTATTGAATTATTGTAAGCCTTCCCGTTGGATACCCATTTTCAACAATATAAAATATATGTATCATCGCCGTTTCCTGAATTGGAATTATAATCGTTGATTGGTGAAGTTTGATGGATTATACATGTTGATTTCCAACACACACACACACACACACACACACACACACACACACACCAGGGCCGTGTATAAGCGCATCAATGTGCCTACCATCCCTGTCCTAATGATCCCTTTTATTTGTACCCATTTCATGTATTCAAATCACATTTATACTTATATATGTTATCTAATACATGCTTGACGAAATGAATAAATGAAATAAAATGAATAAAATGAAGGAGCATAACCCCAGGACGTAACACGATGATGAGTATGAATGTTGGATGCCTATTTATGGTTTCCCGAGTGGCTCGGTTAAAAAATGTTGGGGGCATTCACCTAAACCCCAGGTCCTTGTGATTACATCCCCCAGGGACACGCAGGTAACCCTGGTGTGACCGCTGGCTAATGGAACGATGTTGGTTTCTTAGCTTCCTTCCTGCTTCCGCGGAGTTGTTTTGCTTTAAATATCCCCTGGTCCTCTGATTGGCTGCTCCTTCTCCGAATCCTTCAGCCTTCACCGATAATGACGGCGACGGAATTTCGGATGCATTCAAGGGCGCTGACCCCCTGACCCGACTATTGGCTGATTTATGCAATTTATCTGCCTACCTGGAACCTAATGGAGATCATCTGTGTGTCATCAGTGCTGAGCAGATGCATTTCCAACAGATGATTTCATTTCTTGGTGTTATCGCCTGACGGCGAGAACAATTAACCAGTGGAACAACTTGCCCCCAGAAACTCTAATGCTGGAGGATTTTAAGAGGAGATTGGACAGCCATTTTGTCTGGAGTGGTATAAGCCAGGGGTCGGCAACCTCAAACACTCAAAGAGCCACAAATGTTCTAACCGGAAGGTCTCACCCCCCCCATTCGATTCTGGAGCCAACCGGAAGTCCTGTTCCCCCACCATAGAGTCTCCTCCTAGCATGGCATCCTTTTTCCTCTACCTGTCCTAAGTGAAAGCCCTATCAATTGTGGAGCTGACCAGTGACAGGGAGCTGCAACAGAGGGAAAAAACAGCCACATGCGGCTCCAGAGCTGCAGGTTGCTGACCTCTGGTATAAGGTCTCCTGCCTGATCGGGGAGTGGGGGGGGGGTTGAACTAGATTGGAGACAATTACTTGGTCCTTAACACCAATAAGACTAAGGAGCTTATAGTGGACTGTTCCAACCCCCCCCCCCCCGTCCCACACCAAAGCACTCCGAGCCAAAGATACTTTACGGAATTTATTCACAGACAGACAGGTCCTTGGCAGCAATCTAGCACAGACAAGCCTTGGCAGCAATCCAGCCTGCCAAGCTAACACCACAGTTCTCCAACGTTAGTTAATGTGTTGACTTCTGCAAAAGGGGCATGTGCACAAGCATTCCTTTTATAGTCTGGAGAGGAGCCTAATTACCACCATCTGAGTGCAATTACCTCCTGTAACTGCGCAACTGTTCCTTACACCTATTAGCTCTCCGGTGCCGGGCATCCAGGAACAACTCACTGCTGACATCCGGATCACTCTCCCTTGTCTCCTCCCCACTGGTCCAAGGCTCAGGTGCCTCCTGGTGGACAACCAGCCTCTCTGCGCCCTGCTCGGAGTCGGAACCCTGTCCAGGGTCCTCCACATCCTCCAGAGCCGACTCATAGGACCCCTCGCTGTCAGAGTCTGGTGGCAGCTCCAACGGATCCGGCTGGGCCACAACAGTGGACTACAGAAGGAATAGATCAGGCATCCAGCCCTTGCTTATCAAAGGAGACCGAGTGGAGCAAGCGGCCAGTTTTAAGTTTCGAGGTGTTGTCATAAAAAGAGGACCTGACCTGGGGCAACTCACATTGCAGCCCTGGTCAAAAGGGCCCAGCAGAGATTACACTACCTGAGACCTCTCAGGAAGCAGCAACTGAAGGAAAAACTACTGGTGACCTTCTATCGCTGCACCATAGAGAGTATCTTCACTTACTGCACTTGTGTCTGGTTTGCCAGTTGCACAGTGGCAGATAGGACAGCGATCCAGAGGGTCAATGTCATTGCCCAGAGGATCAGGGGTTGCTCCCTCCCCTCTGTGGAAGAGCTTTATAGCTCCCGCTGCCTTAAGAAAGTTCAAAATATCCATCTCATCCTGGGCACCCTTTTTTTTTGAACTATTACCATCTGGCAGATGGTACAGGGCAAATAGGCTGAAAAACAACTTCTATCCCAGAGTAGTAACCATATCGAATTCTACTGTATCGTGCAATATTGATGCATTATCAGGGGTTTTTCAATTCAATTGCATAGAGTGTGAAGGATGTGTGTGTCAGCGTTCCAAGTATCATGTAGAATTAAATCAGAGTCCAAGGCAAAACAATCCTTTAAGTTCCAATTTAATAAAGCAGACATCTTAGCACGTCTCCACCCAGCTGCTTCCGGTCAGGTGTAAAAGTGCAGAGACAAAAGATGACCTTGGCTTCTAGCAAAGAATGAAAACAATACATTCCACAATCCTACTCCTGTCTATTCCCCCCTCCCATCAACTATACTAATGAAGCAGCATAATGAAATAAGAGAAAGTGTGGCAGGCCAAAATTCTAAAAGGGATATAATTGCCGGCCTGACAGGGTGCTTGTGTTTTATTTTTAGAGTTATAATGTACATTGAAGATGGCAATTAATTTCATTGTACAAGGTGCAATGACAATAAAGTAAATTAAGCTAAACTAGATGACCTCAAAGGTTCCTTCCAATCCTGTTATTATTCTGTTTATTTTTTTATTGGTTTTACGAATAACTCAAAGGTGGCAAACATATTTAACACAAACTCCTCCTCCTCCTCCTGTTTTCCCCATAACAAAAACCCTGTGGATCTTATCACACTGGACCAAACAGAGCTTGTTCTGTTATGTTCCGTTCTCCCAAAGGTGCCTTTTCAGGAGGCAACTGGAATTTCTTATTTTTCCTTTTGAAGACGTTTCGCTTCTCATCCAAGAAGCTTCTTCAGCTCTGACTGGATGGTGGGGAATGGAAGGATTTATATTCTTTATAGACAGCTGGTCATTTGCATCCTTTTAGAGGGTCGTTGAGACTACTTGAAGGTTTATCTGTATCCTCAGGGTCACCTGAGTAGTGAATGGATTTCCAGTAGAAAAATTGCAGACTACAGGAACCATTTGCACTACTCACGTGACTCTGAGGACACAGATAAACCTCCAAGTGGCCTCAATGACTCTCCAAAAAGGATGCAAATGACCAGCTGTCATTTGCTAACCTAACACATGCAGTGACTTCCCTAACAACAGGGGCAAGAGAAGTCGTAAAATGGGGTCAAATTCACTTCACTTTCTTGCTTAGCAATCTAATTTTTGGGCCCAATTGCGGTAATAAGTCAAGGACTACCTGTAAAGAGGAGAGATTACGGTAAGGGAGGCTTCAGTTATCATGTGTGTAGACTTCCATATCTATATTTATTTCGCTGGCCCGATGGGACCTCTTTTAGAGAAGAGACAAAAATAGACGCCATATGTTCGCAATTCCTTCATTAGGAGCTAAAATTCACAGGGACAAGAAACAGAAAGAGAAGGAAACAAGTCTTCTCAAAACAGCAAGGGACTTGGTCGTCAGGATGATCTCAGAAAGGTTAATTACAATTTTTTTTTATTTAGAATTTAGAAACTTTAAAAAAATTAGAGTTTTGTTTTTTTTAATTGTAAGAGACTTGGAGATACGTCAACCAGGCAGGAGTTTTCCTAAGTTGTCATTCCATGCTGGAAGTTAAAATAAAGTTCTCCCTTGTAGGTGTTCACCAGGCCCACCCATGTTAAAATATTCATGACTGGGAGAGACATGGGAACAAGGTCAGCCAATGAATAGGCAACTAAGTCAGCCAATGGGAGCTTAAACAGATCTGAGTCAGTGCAGAGAATTGAAACAGAAACTTAAGCAGTCTGCTGCACTGTGAAGTAAACTAGCAGTCTGAATGGCCTTGTCTGCTGAAATAAAACTAGCTGCTTATGTTTGCCTGTAACACTCCTCCCTTGGGTTAAGTTGGAAGAACCACCTGTTGGTATTGTACATTTATTCATCTATTCTTATGCATATAAAGAAGTTAATGAATCCAACTGAATCAGTTGTCCATGTGTGCTTCTAGATTTGATTTATGCAACAAATTCTGACAACCTGCAATTTCCACTACCAGTACGGGCGAACCATTCAATACCGGCTGAATACAACCTCTGGTGTTGAGGTTCTTTCTTTCTTAGTGGAAGTTAAGAGAATAAAAGAGTTGGATGGGATCTTGGAGGTCCTCTAGTCCAACCCCCTGCTCAGGCATGAAACCCTATACTGCTTCAGACAAATGGTTGTCCATTCGCTTCTTAAAAACTTCCAATGTTGGAGTTTTCACCACTTCTGGAGGCAATTTGTTCCACTGGTTAATTGTCCTCACAGTCAGGAAATTTCTCCTTATTTATAGGTTGGTGAGGAAATCTATTAGAGTCCAGATTAATAAGACATGGGGGTTTGCATTAGAATTAGAAAAACAGAGTTGGAAGGGACCTTGGAGGTCTTCTAGTCCAACCCCCTGCTCAGGCAGGAAACCCTACACCACTTCAGACAAATGGTTTTCCAATCTCTGCTTAAAAACTTCCAGTGTTGGAGCATTCACAACTTCTGGAAGTAAGTCGTTCCATTGGTTAATTGTTCTCACTGTCAGGAAATTCCTCCTTATTTCTAGGAAATCTTGCTAAACGAGACAGTTGTTAAGAGTTTTGCCCCATTTGGTGATCTTTCTCGCCACGGTTGTTAAGTGAATCACTGCATTTATTAAGTCAGTCACACGGTTGCTAAGCGAATCAGGCTTCCCCATTGACGTTGCTTGTCAGGAGGTCGCAACGGGGGATCATGTGACCCAGGTACATGCTGCAACCGTCATAACTATGAGTCAGTTGCCAAGGCTCTTGGTTTTAATCACGTGCCCATGGGGATACTACGATGGTCATAAGTGTGAAAAACAGTCCTAAGTTACTTTTTTTCAGTGCCATTCATTAAAGGGTCGTTAAATGAACTGTTGTAAGTTGAGGTCTCCTTGTGTAAGACATCATTTTCTCCCTCCCCCCCCCCCGAGATCCCCCTGCTTCCTTCCATTTCTTTAGGGTGTCACGCGACTCCGGGGCATTTAAATGGAGCGAAACGCACCTTTAAATCCATTAATATCGTTTAAGCTGATATTAAATGCGGATGAATATTCATTTTAAAAAATGCGTGTCTGGAGAGGAAATATGTTTAGAAGTCCTTACTATTAAGACGGAATGTAGACGTATGAAGCGCAGATACATATTTCATATACTACGTTTGAGGTGGATTATTTCTCCGCTCAAAAATCGATGTACCATTAAGGGATTTTACGTGTGCATCGAAATTTGACCAGTGAAAGTCTAATTAAAATATGCATTTTATATTTTGTGTGCCTCTCTCTGTGTGAAGGCTGCCTATGAGTTTTTTTTTTTAAATCACTTTTTAATCTATAATTCCAACTGCTGGAGGTTATAGCTCCCCTCCCCCTTTTAGTTAAAAGGGAATAAGTGAGATTGTTGGTCTAATTTAGAATATTAGCCTAACACCGTCAAGATTTAGGTGAAGTTGATGAGATTCTTAAAACGAAGGACGTGGAAAAATAGACAAAAAGTAATAATAATGAGGTAATGGAAGCAAATATGTTGGAAAGATACGAGGGGCAGTTACAGGCCGTCCTCGAACTTACAACGGTTAATTTAGTGACCATCCAAAGTTACAATGGACCTAAAGAAAGGAAAGTAGGACTGATTTCACATTTATGACCGTTGTGGCATCCTAGAGTCTTTTGATCAAAATTGGAATGCTTGACAATGCTGCTTCACGTTTATGATGGTTGTGGGGCCATGTGACCTCACTTTGCGACCTTCTAACAAGCAAAGCCAATGGGGAATCTCTACTCACTTAATAACGGGGTTACTAATTTGACAACTCAACGATTCGCTTAACAACTTCTGGTAAGAAAGTCGTAAAAGGGGACAACATTCATTTGACAAATGTCTCGCTTAGCAACATACATTTCGGGCTCAATTGTGGTCGTAAGTCAAGAAATAGCTGTATTTTGTTTTCTCTATCTGTCCTCATGCCTTCAATTTTCCTGGCTTAGTATTTCTGTCATCTGTACGAGGTAGATCAGACAGGAGACACAACTAAAATAAAGGTAATCCTCAACTTAACATCCGTCCACCCGTCCGTCCGTCCATCTATCCATGCATCCATCCAGCGATTTACTTCATTTGTTGTACCTATTCTGTAAAGGTTACCACATTGATTTTCATGAGGTTCACACCTTCAGAAGTTGTAAGAACTTTCCTTTAGAAGGTGTGAACGCTCCAACCTTGGAAGTTTTTAAGAAGAGCTTGGATAACCATTTGCCCCAAAATAGCAATAGCAATAGCAGTTAGACTTATATACCGCTTCATAGGGCTTTCAGCCCTCTCTAAGTGGTTTACAGTCAGCATATTGCCCCCAACAACAATCTGGGTCCTCATTTTACCCACTTCGGAAGGATGGAAGGCTGAGTCAACCTTGAGCCGGTGAGATTTGAACAGCCAAACTGCAGAACTGCAGTCAGTTGAAGTAGCCTGCAGTGCTTCATTTAACCACTGCGCCACCTCGGCTCTATGTAGGGTTGATGTAGGGTTTCCTGCTTGAACAGGGGGTTGGACTAGAAGACCTCCAAGGTCCCTTCCAACTCTGCTTTCCTATTTCTAATGCACACCCATGTGTCTTATCAATCTGGATCCTAGAAGTGAGGAGAACAGCTTCCCCCCAGAAGTTGTGAATGTGGATTAAAGCAACTAATCAAGGAGAGAAGCAACTTAGAAAAGAGAAAATTCCTGACAGTGAGAACAATTAATCAGTGGGACAGAAGTTGCCTCCAGAAGTTGTGAATGCCCCAACACTGGAAGTCTTTAAGAAGATGCTGGATAGCCATTTGCCTGAAACGGTATAGGGTTTCCTGCCTAGGCAGGGAGTTGGACTAGAAGACCTCCAAGATCCCTTCCAACTCTGCTATTGTATTGTATTGTATTGTATTGTATTGTAAGAAAGGCGGCTGTGATGTCACTTGCCGACTCCCCTCCCGATGTGGTGCACTTGATAAAAAAAGGAAAAGAAAGAGAAAAAGAAAAGAGAGATGGAATAAAGAGAGGAAAGGGAGAAAAAAGGTATGATGGATTGGCATCTTATCAAGTCAGAATCCAGCACTTTCAGCTACACACTCCCTCTTCCTGATTATTTCCCATTTGGCACGGTGGAGGAGAGGAAACAATATTTGAAGTGAGAAAATAAGGCTCCCAGAGGGAAGAAAGACTACATGGATTTACTAGCTGCCCAGAATGAGGAAGGAGCCAAACCATTTGGGGGAAGTAGCATGAAAAGACACAGCCATGCTTGGAATGAGTTTGCCAGCTTCTAAATGGAATGCTTTGTCTGTCTCAGCCGGAGCTGCTGTGTGGCTCCTGGGACTCTACAACTGAAGCAGAGTCTGGTCCTAAAGGAAGGCACAAGCGTGGGAGGAGGAAGATAGATAGATAGAAAGAAAATAAATGAAGGAAAGAAGGAAAGAGAGAAAAAGAAAAGAAAGAAAAAAGAAAAAAGAAAAAAAGGAGAGAGAGAAAGAGGAAAATAGGAAGGAAAAGAAAGAAAAAGAGAGGAAGGAAGGAAGGAAGAAAGAGAGAGAGAGAAAGAGGAAGGAAGAAAGAAAGAAAGAAAGAAAGAAAAGAGAGAGAAAGAGGAAGGAAGGAAAAGAAAGAGAAAGAGAGAGGAAGGAAGGAAGGAAGAAAGAGAGAGAGAGAAAGAGGAAGGAAGAAAGAAAGAAAGAAAGAAAAGAGAGAGAAAGAGGAAGGAAGGAAAAGAAAGAGAAAGAGAGAGGAAGGAAGGAAGGAAGAGAAAGGGGAAGGAAGGAAAAGGAAGAGAAAGAGAAAGGAAGGAAAGGAAGAGAAGAGAAGGGTGAGAAGGAGGGATGAGAAAATAAGGGCAGGAAGGAAGGAGGAAAGAAGACAGGGGATAAGGAGGGATGGATGGAAGGAAAGAAGGAAGGAAGGAGGGAGGGAAGGAGGGAGAAATTTAAAATAGAGAGAGACTGGTTTCCAAGATTGGCTCCAACATTGATGTTAACAGAATAATACAGCTGGAAGGGATCTTCGAGGTCATCTAATCCACCTCCCTGCTCAAATAGGAGATCCTATATTTTTTTCAGACAAGTTTCTTCTTAAAAATCTCCAGAGTTGGAGTAGCACCCACAACCTCTGGAGGCAAGCTGTTCCACTGGTTCATTGTTCTCATTGTTAGAAAGTGTCTCCTTAGTTCTAGGTTGCTTCTCTCCTTGATTAGTTTCCATCCATTGCTTCTTGTCCTACCTTCTGGTGCTTTGGAGAATAGCTTGACCTCCTTCTTTGTGGCAGCCCCTCAAATATTGGAAGACTGCTATCATGTCACTTTGGCTTCTTAAGAACCTATAGCTCCTACGCATTCAGCCCGTTCTCCCAAACCAGTCTGAACTGGCTGAATCCCACTTCGGATCTTGAAGTTAGAAGTCCTGGTCATTGGAGGATTCATCCTTAGGAATAGTTGGTGTCATGAGGATGTTCTCTCTACATTTTTAACGTTTAATACTACAACTCTACCTTTTAATTCTGCTTTAACTTTGTTCTTATTTATGCTTATTATATTCTGATGTGTTTCTTCATTGGAAGCAACCGGAATCCCTTAGGTGAGGAACACCATAGAAATGTGATGAATGAATAAATGAATAAATAATAATCTTTTCTCGTCTATCCTTAGAGTGTTGTGGCCCAGCAGGAGCTGTTGGAGCTGCCGATAGACTCCGATAGCGAGGGACCCTATGAGTCGGCTCTGGACGATGTGGAGGACCCTGGGCAGGGTTCAAACTCCGAGCAGGGACCAGAGAGGCTGGTTGGCCATCAGGAGGCTCCTGAAGCATGGAGCAGTGGTGAAAGCCAAAGGAAGTTTGTCCCTGATGTCAGGCATTGGAATAGTGGGGAAGATGTCAGGCCCTGGAGCAGTGGTGAAGACGTCAGGCCCTGGAGCAGTGGGGAGGAGCTAAGGGAATTGGTCCCGGATGCCAGGCAACGGCGGGCAGATAAGCACCGGCAGCAATTACAGAGACATAGAAGATAATTGGGCCCAGGTGGTTGTGATTAGGCTTCTCCCAAGAGAGTATATAAGAAGAGACTTTGGGAGGAGACCTTTTGCAGGACACAACCGTTTTACTAAAGCTGGAGAAGCTCTTGTGTGTATCTCTTGTCTGAGGGAGTCTGGGTTGCTGCCAAAGTCTTGTCTGTGAGTAATTACTGTGAATAAATTGGCTAACAGTAACCTTGTGTCGTACTTGAGGGGCGGGTCAGAACATGGAGTATACAAGTGTGTTCAAGAGAGATGGGCGAATAGGGAGAACCTACAACAATATTAAATTTGGCATTTTCTTCCACCCAATAAAAGAACCAGCCTTGTATCCATGAGGATAGTGCTACGAAATCAAGATGGAAGCCACAATTCTTCCCCTCTTTTTTATGGAACGCTAACTGATAACCCAGAGTTGCCTGGGCATTTATTTATCGTAACCCTGTCCTGTTTCTAGAAGTTGTTTAAGAGTTGTGGACTTCAACTCCCAGAATTCCCCAGCCAGCATGGTGTAGACCCTAATGTAGGGTCTCCTGCTTGGGCAGTGGAATGGACTAGAAGACCTCAAAGGTCCCTCTCAACCTTGTTATTCTGTTCTATTCCCCAAAGCACCTTTGTGTGCAAGAGTAGAATTGATGAATGGAAACTAATCAAGGAGAGAAGTAACTTAGAACTAAGGAGGAATTTCCTGACAGTGAGAACAATTCATCAGTGGAACAGAAGTTGCCTCCAGAAGTTGTGAATGCTCCATCACTGGAGGTTTTTAGAGAAGAGATTGGATGATCATTTGTCTGAAATGTTACAGGGTTTTCTGCTCGAGCATGGGGGTTGGACTAGAAGACCTCCAAGGTCCCCTCCAACTCTCATTATTCTGTTGGGGGCAGAACTTTGGCTATAATATTGAATTAGATAAATGGGAAAAATTTGGGGGGATAAATTTAAAAATGACACTATCAGTTCCATACAAGGAAAACCAGTACAAAATGTTTTACAGATGGCACCTGGCACCAACAAGGTTAGCTAAAATTTCAACAAATACCTCCCCAAAATGCTGGAAATGCGAATCAATACACGGAACATATTACCATTTATGGTGGACCTGTGAGGAGGCAAAATTCTTTTGGAAAAGGATCAAAAATTGGCTGGAGGCAATAACAGGGGTTAAAATAGAATGGAAACCTGAAGTTTTTTTATTAGGAATTATGTCAGTGAAATACAAAAATAAATCCAGTATTTAATACTACATATACTTACAGCGGCAAGGATTGCCTTTGCCCAGAAATGGAAAAACAAATTAATCCCAAATGAAGATGAAATAATAAGAAAGATTATGGACTGTGCCGAAATGGACAAATTAACTAAAGAAATCCAGGGAAAGGAAGAATCAGAATTCTGCCACATATGGGATAAATGGTATAGGTGGATGGAGGAAAGAAACAAGAATCAATGAAGGAATATAACAAAACTCAAAAAATAATAGTTATGAGTAAAATAAGAGGGTTAAGAATGGTGAAATCTAAATGAAATACAATAGAAGGGGAAATAATATAAGGTGAGCGGTATCGATTGAGGATTGCTGTTATAAAAAACAGGAAGTTCCTGTTCGGACTGTATTGTATAAATGTGGTGTACGACTAATTTTTGTGTTTGTGTGTGTGTATTTTACATGTTTGTTAATAAAAATCTTTTTTTTTTTAAAAAAAAAAGAAGTGATTGGATGATCATTTGTCTGAAATGTTACAGGGTTTTCTGCTCGACCATGGGGATTGGTCTGGAAGACCTCCAAGGTCCCCTCCAACTCTCATTATTCTGTTAATTTTTTTCCTGGTGTTGCCAGTGTGGAAAGTTTGCTGCTAATGTTGCAATCACGCAACAGCCTCCGAGCAGCTGTGTTCACAACCCCCTTGGCGTGGTGTAGGACTCCATGCCTTACATGGAGTCAACGACTTGTATGAGTTATACTGCTATTATGTTATAAGTAGGACTGATGGATTGCACAAAAGCTGCTGTAGATCCTACCTACGCCTGGCACTCAAGTACCATTTCCCCCTCACCTGTAGTATAGAGAGTGAAGGATTTGCTTATTTTCTGGTGTTTGTCAAAGTGGGAGGATGGAAGAGAGGAGAAGGCGGGAAAGCGCAGGAAAAAGAATAGCAGGCCAAGGTGCTAAAAAGGGGCGAGTGAAAAGGGAGCAGAAGCGTGAAGGCCTATCTTTGGGGAGAAAGGTCCAGCGGTCTTCTCAAATTCTAAGTGGGAGAGAGATGAAGGAGGAGGCGTGGAAAAGAAATAATGGTTGGAAACCTCATCAAAGAGAGGAGCAATGTGGAATTAAGGAGAAACCTCCTAACAGTGGGGACAATTAACCAGTGGAACAGAAGTTGTTTTCAGAAGCTGTGAATGCTCCAACAATGGAGGTTTTTAAGAAGAGACTTGATAGCCACTTGTCAGGAATGGGATAGGGTCTCCTGTTTGACCAAGGGGCTGGACTAGAAGACCTCCAAGGTCTCTTCCAGCTCTATTCCTATTTATTCTATTCTATTCTGTTCTGCTCTGCTCTTCTTTATCTATCCTATCCTATCCTATCCTATCCTTTTGGAAAAAGAGAGAAATCTATATGATTGGAAAACCAGCCATGAACATTTTCTGGGGAATGCATTAAAGATACATTCAAGATTGGCAAGGTTGTTGAGTTGTGATTGTGTTTCGGTGGCTAAGATGTCCAACTCTTCACAAACCCATGGTTCATAGCCCACCAGGACCTCCTGTCCTCCACTGTCTCCTGGAGTTTGCCCACATTCATGTCTATTACACCGATGGACCTGTCTAACCATCTCATTTTCTGCATCAACTTTCACCTTCCATCTTTCCCAAAATTGGGGTGTTCTCCCAGAAGTTTGTTCTCCTCATTAGATGGCCAACATATCTGAGCTTCAGCTTCAGGATCCGTCCTTCTAAAGGAGGGTCAGGGTTGACTTCCTTTAGGATTGACTCACCTGATCTCCTTGGAGACCAAGAGTCTTCACCGACAACACCATTTGAAAGCAAGAGTCGTTGGGTCCTGCCTCCTAAGCTTGCAGCCCTATTCATGGGCTTCCAAAACCCTCCCTTGCTATTCCTCCTCTTATTCCCACCACTGTTCTTCATTCCTTGAAATGCTAACTATATGGGATTCTATAGCATCGGTTCTATTTAAAGCAACCAGGCATGGATCAGGCTAAAACATACAAAAAACAGTTGCAGGAAGCGGGTATGTCTAGTCTATTGAGAAGAAGGACTAGGGAAGACATGATAGCAGTGTCAGGCCTGCAGCCATCTTTTCTTTTGGATCTTTGGTCAGCCGTACTTCCTATTATTCTACTATGCATTTTCTATGGTGGGAATATAGGAGGTGGAGTTAGATGATAGGTAGCCATAACAACATTCTTTCTAGAAAGCCAAGGTCATCTTTTGTCTCTGTACCTGTGCACCTGACCGAAACTGGATAGGAGGAACTGCCAGCATGGCAGTGGGAGGTTGAACCATGGGATGGACTTGTGGGTGTGAGGGCAAGATCCTGAACTTTCAACTGGGTGGGGAAAACCGGGAAGCTTTCAGATTCGGGTTTTCCCAGATGTGCCAACGTGGCTCTCTTAATAAATTGGAACTCTGAGCAATACTTTGCCTCTGACTCTGATTTAATTTTGGGTGCTATTTGGAACCTTGACATTAACCCGAATCTACTTTAAAATACTTCTCCAGCTACCCCGACCTTTGGGTGCAGCCAGGGGTCCTGAGCCCCAACATGGACCCAAACCCAGGCAGTGCAAAGGCTCAGGGAAGATGACAAGCAGTCTTCCAAAATTTGAGGCTCTGCCACAAAGAAGATGGTGGTCAACCTATTCTCCAAAGCACCTGAAGGCAGGACAAGAAGCAACGGATGGAAATTAATCAAGTTGCGAAGCAACCTGGAGCGAAGGAGAAAATTCACAATGGTGGGAGCAATTAAGCAGTGGAACAGAAGTTGCCTTTAGAAGTTGTGGGTGCTCCATCACTGGAGGCTTTCCAAAGGAGATTGGACTGCCATTTATCAGAAATGGTGTAGGGTCTCCTGCTTGAATGGGGTGGGTGGGTGGACTAGGTGACCTACAAAGTCCATTCCTACTCTGTTTTTTTTGTAATTTTAGCCTGGGTATTGGGAAGTATAGTCCAAATGTCTGGAAATTATTGAATCCAACAGTTGATGACTACTACTACTACTTACTACTACTTACTACTACTTACTACTACTTCTTCTTCTTCTTCTTCTTCTTCTTCTTCTTCTTCTTCTCCTTCTCCTTCTCCTTCTCCTTCTCCTTCTCCTTCTCCTTCTCCTCCTCCTCCTCCTCCTCCTCCTCCTCCTCCTCCTCCTCCTCCTCCTCCTCCTCCTCCTCCTCCTCCTTCTTCTTCTTCTTCTTCTTCTAAAGAGCCGAGGTGGCACAGTGGTTAAATGCAGCACTGCAGGCTACTTCAGCTGACTGCAGTTCAGCTGTTCAAATCTTACCGGCTCAGGGTTGACTCAGCCTTCCATCCTTCCGAGGTGGGTGAAATGAGGACCCGGATTGTTGTTGGGGGTGATATGCTGACTCTGTAAACTGCTTAGAGAGGGCTGAAAGCCCTATGAAGCGGTATATAAGTCTAACTGCTATTGCTATTCTTCTTCTTCTTCTTCTTCTTCTTCTTCTTCTTCTTCTTCTTCTTCTTCTTCTCCTCCTCCTCCTCCTCCTCCTCCTCCTCCTCCTCCTCCTCCTTACTCTTCCTCCACCTCCTCCTCTCCCTCCCTCCCTCTCCCTCCCTCCCTCCCTCTCCCTCTCCCTCTTCCTCTTTCTCCTTTCCTAGTAGCCTCCATAACTTATTCCTCCTATCAAAGAGCCTTGTATCTATAATGGATCATTTCCTTCTGGAAATGTCCTGCTCTCCTGGCATGAAAGTGGGGGAAGCCATTGGTGGAAGAGAGATGGGATCTAATGTGCCTTGGATATTTTCAGAATTGCTTCTGCTTGACATAGCTGAACAGGTCACGATGGGGGTGAGGCGAGCAATGAAGAGCTATAAAATCTTCTCTTGTCACATCTGATTTAGCAAATGAACCCCGAGGCCCTCACCAAAAATTCAGCAAGTGAAAATAGCCAGTACCTTTAATTCACACAGACATCCACTGGCTTGGTGTGGAGAAGGTATTAATCATCCAAGGGATAGAAGATAGAAACCTCTAAGGTAGCCCAACCATCTTGGATAAATGAACCTGAAGGGGAAATGCACCATCACCCGAGCGAAGGGATTTAATTTGATTTATTTATTTACATTCCTGACTTTATAATTTTATTTTAATTTTACAAATCACTCAAGGCAAAAAAATAATCAACACACCTTCGTTCTCCTCCTTTTCCCACAATAAAAAACATTGGGAGGTAGGTTGTGCTGAGAGAGAGAGAGGGACTCGGCTGGCTTTTGTGACTAAGGCAGAACTAGAATTCACAGTCTCCTGGTGATTGGTCCAAAGTCACCCAGCTGGCTTTTGTGGGTAAGGTGGAACTAGAATTCACCATCTCCTAGTGATTATCCAAAGTCACCCAGATGGATTTTGTGGGTAAGGCAGAACTAGAACTCCCAGTCTCCTGGTGATTGGCGCAAAGTCACCCAGCTGGCTTTTGTGGGTAAGACAGAACTAGAACTCACTGTCTCCTAGTGATTATCCAAAGTCACCCAGCTGGCTTTCGTGGGTAAGGCGGAACTAGAATTCACCATCTCCTAGTGATTATCCAAAGTCACCCAGATGGCTTCTGTGGGTAAGGCAGAACTAGAACTCCCAGTCTCCTGGTGATTGGCGCAAAGTCACCCAGATGGCTTTTGTGGGTAGACAGAACTAGAACTCACTGTCTCCTAGTGATTATCCAAAGTCACCCAGCTGGCTTTCGTGGGTAAGCCGGAACTGGAATTCACCATCTCCTAGTGATTATCCAAAGTCACCCAGATGGCTTTTGTGGGTAAGGCAGAACTAGAACTCCCAGTCTCCTGGTGATTGGCGCAAAGTCACCCAGCTGGCTTTCACGGATAAGAGGGAACTGGAACTCCCAGTCTCCTGGTGATTGGCTCAAAGTCGCCTAGTGGGCTTTCATGGCTGAGGTGGGGCTAGAACTCCCAGTCTCCTGCTTTCTAGCCTGGTGCCTCAGCCGCTAGATCAAACCGGCTCACCGTTTCCCAGGCGGCTTCCTGGACTGACTACACAATGAAGCAGCCTCACATTTGAGAGGTTGGTTCCGGAAGTGTCAGGTGAAAAGGTGCTTTGTGTGAAGAGCCAAGCACTGATGGAAGGATTTGGGGCTTTCAAAAGATGAAAGGAAGACAACTCTTGGAGCACCTGGGCTGAAGAAGAATCAAAAAGAGCCTCTCTTTTCATCTTGATTCCGTCTTACAGGTTCTTAGGCAGGAAAAAAATGTTTGAATGCTGCCAAATAGGGCAATTCCTTCCTCCTCTCACCCACCCTCCCTCTTTTCTTCCCCTCTTTCCTTCTTTCTGTTGCTTTTTCCCAGTCTTTCCTCCCTTCCCACTCTTCCCCCTCCCTCCATTTTCCTTTTCTTCCTTCCTTCTTTCCTTCCCTGTCTCCCTTCCATTTTCCTCCCTCCCTCTCTTCCTCCCCTCTTCTCTTTTCCTCCCTTCCCTCCTTCCTCTTCCCTTCCTTCTTTCCTTCCTCATTTCCATTTCCTCCCTTCCACACTCCCTCCATCCCTCTCTTCCTCCATCCCTTCCCTTTTCCTTCCTTCCTTCCCTCCTTCCCTCTTCCTTTTCTTCCTTCTTTCTTTCCTTCCCTCCCATTTTCCTCCCTTCCTCCCTGTCCCTCTCTTCTCTTTTCTTTCCTTCCTTCCTCCTTCCTCTTCCTTTCCCTCCCTTCCTTCCCCTTTCCTGCCTTCCTCCTTCCTCTTCCTTCTCTTCCTTCCTACTTCCCTCTCTCCCTCCCACCCTTCCCTTTTCTTTCATTCCTTCCTCTTTCCTCTTCCTTTTCTTCCTTTCCCTCCCTCCCTTCCCCTTTCCTGCCTTCTTCCTTCCTCTTCCTTCTCTTCCTTCCTACTTCCCTCTCTCTCTCCCTCCCTCCCACCCCTCCCTTTCCCTTCCTTCCTTCCTTTCTCCCTCCTATTACAACCTCCTACACACCACATCTATTAAGTCTATTTGACAAACTGCCATCTTCCCTGAAGGACCCAATTCTGGAGGAAAGCTGTTCCACTGGTTAATTGTTCCCACCACTGTGAATTTTCTCCTTAATTCTAGGTTGCTTCTCAACTTGATTAATTTCCACCCATTGCTTCCTGTCCTGCCTTCAGGGGCTTTGGAGAGTAGCTTGACTCCCTCTTCTTATTTGGGGCAGCCCCTTAAATATTGGAAAGCAATAGCAATAGCAATAGCAGTTAGACTTATACACCGCTTCATAGGGCTTTCAGCCCTCTCTAAGCGGTTTACAGAGTCAGCATATTGCCTCCAACAACAATCCGGATCCTCATTTTACCCACCTCGGAAGGATGGAAGGCTGAGTCAACCCTGAGCCGGTGAGATTTGAACAGCCGAACTGCAGAACTGCAGTCAGCTGAAGTAGCTTGCAGTGCTGCATTTAACCACTGCGCCACCTCGGCTCCTGTATCTGCTATCATGTCACACGGATAAGGGTAAAGGTTCCCCTCGCACAGATGTGCTAGTCATTCCCGACTCTAGGGGGCGGTGCTCATCTCCATTTCAAAGCCAAAGAGCCAGCGCTGTCCGAAGACGTCTCTGTGATGATGTGCCCAGAATAACTAAACACCAAAGTTGCACGGAGTGCTGTTCCCTTCCCACCAAAGGTGGTTCCTATTTTTCTACTTGCATTTTTACCTGCTTTCGAACTGCTAAGTTGGCAGAAGCTGGGACAAGTCATGGGAGCTCACTCCGTTATGTAGCATTATGGATTCGAACTGCCAAACTGCTGACCTTTCTGATCGCCAAGCTCAGCATCACACATAAAAATGCCCACAAATCTTCGTGGCTTCTAGAGACTCAAAAATGCAACTACAAGGAAGAGGCTGGCCCTGGCAGTTCAAAAGGAAAAAGGACAGACTGGATTTGCTACCAGGTGCAAATTTACATCAAGGCCATCTTTCATTCCGACAGGCTAACCACCGGCCTGGCCAAGTTGGCACATCCTTTCATAAGTTGTCAGCGTTTCTCCTAAGCGCGGCTTCCTATTATAGCTGACTCGCGTCTTATGAAAATTCATAAACTCTGCCGGCGTTTCCACGGCGACTTGACGGCGTAATCTCCCGTCATCTCAGCTTCTCGGTGACAATGACAAGGGGAAGATGGATTTATCAAAGACGCGGAGGCATGTTTATGACCCTGCTTTGCATAAGCGGGCGCTTGATCCCGAGGCTGCCGCGTTGCAAATCGCTTGAAGTCCATCCCTCCAAAGGTGGCTATTTTGACAGGAGGTAGAAGAGATATTTGGAAATGCAAATGGAAGATAGATAGATAGGTAGATAGGTAGGTAGGTAAATATGTAGCTAGGTAGATAGGCAGGTAGGTAGGTAGGGAAGGAAGGAGGGAGGGAGGGAGAGAGAGAGATGATGGATAGATAGAAATTCCTCGTATTATATATATTTGCATTACATGCATGCATCTATCTATCTCTCTCTCTCTCTCTCTCTCTCTCTCTTTCTCTCTCTCTCTTTCTATCTATCTTTCTCTCTATATCTATCTATCTATATCTATCTATCTATCTATCTATCTATCTATCTATCTATCTATCTATCTATCTATCTATCTATCTATCTATCTGCCTGTCTATCTATCCATTCATCTATCCATCCTTTTCGATCAGAAAGGTTGGCAGTTTGGCAGTTTGAATCCCTAGCGCCGCATAACGGAGTGAGCTCCTGTGACTTGTCCCAGCTTCTGCCAACCTAGCAGTTCGAAAGCACATAAAAATGCAAGTAGAAAAATAGGGACCACCTCTGGTGGGAAGGTAACCGCGTTCCGGGCGTCTTTGGCATTGAGTCATGCCGGCCACATGACCATGGAGATGTCTTTGGAAAGTGCTGGCTCTTCGGCTTTGAAACAGAGATGAGCACCGCCCCCTAGAGTTGGGAACGACTAGCACATATGTGCAAGGGGAACCTTTACCTATACCTCTATCTCTGTCTCTATCTATTATCTATATCTCTATGTCTATCTATCTCTCTGACTCCATCTATCTATATCTATATCTATCTATCTATCTATCTATCTATCTATCTATCTATCTATCTATCTATCTATCTATCATCATCATCATCTGTATCTACCATCTCTCAATCTATCCATCATCTATCATTTGTCTGTCTCTGTCTGTCTGTCTGTCTATCTATCTATCTATCTATCTATCTATCTATCTATCTATCTATCTATCTATCTAATCTTTCTCTCATCTCTCTTTCATCAACAGACACATTGACCTACAACCATCCTATGAACCCCTCAGAATTCGAATCACCTGCACAGCCAGAGACAGCACTAATGCTCAACCACCCCACCAGTACTTTCCCTCCCAATGACTCTCACCTGACACGACCCGTCACAAGACCTTGACACAACTCCTACCTGACCCATCACAAGACCCTCACTTGACACAACTCACATCGGATCCATCACAAGCCCCATCATGAGGCCCTGACCTATTCTAACCCTCACCTGACATGACCTCCCCATCAAAAGACCTCCTGACCACAAGGTCATAACAAGCAGAACGCCAACAATGACATTCCCTAAATTCTGCTGAAGATGTTACCTAAACTGGTAATGAAATGTTCAGAAACCAACCCACAAGCTCAGAGACTGAACCTCCACCCTGATTCTACACCCGAGCTATAGATATTCTTCTCTCTGACTCTGTCTCTCTGTCTGTTTCTGTCTCTGTCTCTGTCTCTGTCTCTCTCTCTCTCTCTCTCTCTCTTCCAGCACATGGAAGTTTAGCCCCTCCTTTCTGTTAATTTGTCAAGCCATCTGAAAGCTTATTCAATCAATTTTAGTCTCTGAAGTGGAAAGTTTAGCCCTAAGCCTACATTTACCCAGGGGTAAAATTCTCCCTTGGAATTTGTGGCAACAGAGATGGAGATTTCATTGCAAGGAGGAAAAAATGGTTTATTCCGAATGCTCTCAAGTTCACGTGAACAGATAGTATCGCTCTAAACGGCACCAGTGAGACCACGCTTGGAGTACTGCATCCAATTTGGGTCACACCAGGATACCAAAATGTCATCGAGACCCAAAGAGCGCCAAGGAGAGCAACAAAGATGGTTAGGAGACTCAAGGCTCAAGCAAATGAAGAACATTTGATGGACTAGAATAACAGAATAACAATAACGGAATAACAGAGTGGAAAGGGACCTTGGAGGTCTTCTAGTCCAACCCCCTGCTCAAGCAGGAAACCTTGTGTCATTTCAGACAAGTGGTTGCCCAGTCTCTTCTTAAAAACCTCCAGTGTTGGTGCAACTACAACTTTTGAATGCAAGTTGTTCCACTGGTTTATTGTTCTCACTGTCAAGAAAATTCTACTTATTTCTAAGTTGTTTTTCTCCTTTCTAAGTGTCCATCTGTTGCTTCTTGTGCTGCCCTCACATGCTTTGGAGAATAGATTGACCCCCACCCCTTTGGGACATCCTTTTGGAGAATAGTTTGACTCCCTCTTCTTTGTGGCAGCCCCTGAGATATTGGAAGGCTGCTATCATGTCTCCCCTGGTCCTTCTTTCCATTAAACTAGACATACCCAGTTCCTGCAACTGTTCTTCATATGTTTTAGCCTCCAGTCCCCTCATCACCTTCGTTGCTCTGTTCTACACTCTTCCTAGAGTTTTAATATCTCAACATTAGGGGGGACATGTTAACACTCATTCGGTACTTGTGGGGCTATCCTGAAGAAGAGGGGATTGACTGGTCAAATGATTGTCCAGTCTCTTCTTGAAAACCTCCAGTGATGGAGCACGCACAAGTCATTCCATTGGTTAACTGAGCAACATCTTAACTCTTCCCTCCCTCCCACTTCACCTTTCTAGAGATTAGTGTCTTTCATAACCCTCCCTAAAATGATGGCAGCATTATTTTAAAGAGGTTGAAAACCTTTTTGCCAAACATTGTTAGGACACTGGCATCTAAATCTTATGAAGAATGACTGCAGGAATTGGGTAGGTCTAGTTTAACGAAAAGAAGGACTAGGGGTAACATAATAGTTGTAATATCTAAGGGGCCTCCAAAACTCATGTTTCCCTCTAAGGTTGAGGTGTTGAGACTCTAGGAAGAGTGCAGAGAAGAGCAACAAAGACGATTGGGGGACTGAAGGCTAAAACATAGGAAGAACGGTTGCAGGAACTGGGTATGTCTATGTAGGGGTGACATGATAGCAGTCTTCCAATATCTGTCATCTGCACCTCTATAACTGTCAACCCAACAAGACAGACACAGACTTCAGAGGATAATCAGAACTGTGGAAAAAATAATTAATGCCAACCTGCCTTCCATTGAGGACCTGCACACTGCACAAGTCAAAAAGAGGGCCGTAAAAATAACTACAGATTCCTCGCATCCTGCACATAAATTGTTTCAACTCCCACCCTCAAAATGATGCTATAGAGCAGTGTTTTTCAACCACTGTGCCGCGGCACACTAGTGTGCCGTGACATAATGTAAGGTGTGCCGTGGGAAAATTACTTTATATATAGTCAATATAGGCACAGAGTTAAATTTTTTAAACATTTTCTAATGGTGGTGTGCCTCGTGATTTTTTTCATGAAAAAAGTGTGCCTTTGCACAAAAAGGTTGAAAAACACTGCTATAGAGCACTGCACACCAAAACAACTAGACACAAGAGCAGTTTTTTCCCCAAACGCCATCACTCTGCTAAACAACTAATTCCCACAACACTGTCAAACCATTCACTAAGTCTGCATTACTATTACTATTAGTCTTCTCACAGTGCCTATCACCCATCTCCTCCCACTTATGACTGCAGGACTGTAATTTTGTTGCTTGTATCTTTATTATTTATATTGATATTGATAGCTTCCTGATTGCTTATTTGTACTCTCTGACTATCATTAAGTGTTGGACCTTGTGTATGTACACTGAGAGCATCTGCACCAAAGACAAATTCCTTGTGTGTCCAATCACACTTGGCCAATAAAGAATTCTATTCTATTCCCTTCTTCTATTCTATTCTATTCTATTCTGTTCTGTTCTGTTCTGTTCTGTTCTATTCTATTCTATTCTATTCTATTCTATTCTATTCTATTCTATTCTATAGAATGTATCTTATCTTTTTAATGTACGCTGAGAGCATCTGCACCAAAGACAAATTCCTTGTGTGTCCAATCACACTTGGCCAATAAAGAATTCTATTCTATTCTATTCTATTCCCTTCTCCTATTCTATTCTATTCTATTCTGTTCTGTTCTGTTCTGTTTTCTTCTGTTCTATTCTATTCTGTCCTGTCCTGTCCTGTCCTGTCCTATCCTGTCCTATCCTATCCTATCCTATCCTATCCTATTCTATTCTATAGAATGTATCTTATCTTTTTAATGTACGCTGAGAGCATCTGCACCAAAGACAAATTCCTGGTGTGTCCAATCACACTTGGCCAATAAAGAATTATATTCTATTCTATTCCCTTCTCCTATTCTATTCTATTCTATTCTATAGAATGTATCTTGTCTTTTTAATGTATAGTGAGAGCATCTGCACCAAGGACAAATTCCTTGTGTGTCCAATCACACTTGGCCAATAAAGAATTCTATTCTATTCTATTCTATTCTATTCTATAGAATGTATCTTGTCTTCTTAATGTACACCGAGAGCATCTGCACCAAAGACAAATTCCTTGTGTGTCCTATCACACTCGGCCAATAAAGAATTCTATAGATTGCTTCTATAGGACTCTGTCTCAGGGGCTGCCCCAAAGAAGAGGGAGTCAATCTATTCTCCAAAGCACCTGAGGATAGGATGAGAAGTAAAGGATGGAAACTTATCAAAGAGAGCTACAACTCAGAATTAAGGAGAAATGCCCTGACAGTGAGAACAATGAATCAGTGAAACAACTTGCCTCCCAGGTCTCTTTCAACTGTTATTCTGTATAATGGGAACTCCTGGAAAGCCCACCCAGATGGCAGCCTTGGAGAATATGACAGATAGATGATCAGGTCGATGAATCAATTTCCTACAGGAATTGGATAAAACCGTTCGACAGAGTAGATTAAAGGCAAGGCAAGAAACAATGAATGGAAACTAATCAAAGGAGAGAACCTAGAATTAAGGAGAAACTTTCTAACATGAGAACAATTAACCAGGGGAACAGCTTGCCACCAGAACTCAATTAACAGATGTTGGAAGGGACCTTATAGGTCATCTAGTCCAACCCCCTGCTTAAGCAGGAGACCCCATTTCTGACAAATGGCAGTCCAATCTCTTCTTGAATGTCTCAAGTGGTGAAGCTCCCACAACTTCCGAAGGCATCGATTGATTATTCTCCTTGTCAGAAAGTTCCTTCTTATTTCCAGGTTGAATCTCTCCTTGGTCATTTTCCATCCATTATGCCTTGTCTGGCCTTCAGGTGCTTTGGAAAATAAATTGACCCCCTCTTCTCTGTGGAAGCCCCTCAAATGTTGGAAGATTGCTATTATGTGTCCACTGGTCCTTCTCTTCACTAGACTAGCCATGGCCAGATACAGATGAACAGAGGTGGAAGGGACCTTGTAGGTCATCCCATCCAGCCCAAGCAGGAGATCCTACACCATTTCTGACAGATGGCTGTCCAGTCTCCAGTGCTGAAGCTACCCAACTTCTGTTCTGACCGATGGCAGTCCAGTCTCTACTTGAAAGCCTCCAGGGATGAAGCTCCCACAACCTCCGAAGGCAACTTCTGTTCCATGGGTTGATTGTTCTCACTGTCAGAAGATTTCTCCTTATTTCCAGGTTGAATCTCTCCTTGGTCAGTTTCCATCCATTGTTCCTTGTCTGGACTTCAGGTAGTTTGGAGAATAGCTTGACCCCCTTCCTCTCTGTAGCATCCCCTCAAATATTGGAACACATGTTATCATCATTTCAAACAATTGACCATCCAGTCTTTTCTTAAAACTCTCTAGAAATGGAGCACCCACAACTTCTGGTGGCCATCTGTTAGATGGTAGACCCACGGGTAGAGGGTCTCCTACTTGAGCAGGGGGTTGGGCTAGAAGAACTCCAAGGTCCCTTCCAACCCTGTCATTCTATTCTAGAAGACCTCCAAGGTTCCTTCCAGCTCTATTTTGATTGCAATTGGAATTCTCTGAGATGAAAAAATGGCATGCAAATGTCTTGACCTTTTGAAGATCTTTCAGGGCTTTTGACCTTGAATGACTGAGGACCCAACAAGTGTTTGGACCTGCTTTGAGCCTAGTTTTGCTTGGAGTAAGAGACTTCCAGTCAAGGTTTTTCTTCTTCCTACAATAACTTCTTAAGCCCTTAAAACTGCATCACACACAGTGAGTGCAATGTGAAACAGGGGATTAATGGCTTGGAAGCAGCTAATGCTCATTGATTAAGATTAGCCTTGAGGAACAGGAAAGAGATGGCAATAAAGACAAACAGGCAGATAAAAGATTCTTGAGCCTGGGCCAGGACAGCAACCCGAGAAAGCATCACCCCTTAAAAGGGAGGGAAGGAAGGAGAGAGGGAGGGAGAATAGGAAGTGAATTCAGACTTGAAAGGCTCTGATTCCATAACCTTACAATGAATGTAGTATTTGGCCTCTGTGACTTTGGTTTTGCAGTTCGTTCTACTTTGCACCACCAACAAAGCACTAACTCAAAGAATTTGAGTGTGGCAAGGAGCAGCAAGGTAATTATGAGACTGTGAGAGCAGCTGGAATAGTTCTGAGTGGCATCAGAAGAAGCATGATGTGGGGTCCTTGGTGCTCTCTAAGCTTGGTTGTTTTCTTGCAGATGTTTCGTGACCCAGCTAGGTAACATCATCAGTGCTAGAAGGAGATGGGATTTGTGGAGAGAAAGAGGAAGAGGAGGAGGAGGAGGAGGAGGAGGAGGAGGAGGAGGTGGAGGTGGTGGTGGTGGTGGTGGAGAAGGAGGAGGAGGAGAAGGAGGAGAACTTGGTGCTCCCTGAGCTTGGTGGTTTTTTCGCATGCGTTTCATGACCCAACTAGGTAACATCATTCTAACAACATGTTAGAAGTGGGATTTGTACAGTGCAAGAGGAAGAGGGAGAAGGAGGAGAAGGAGGAGGAGGAGGAAGACTACAGGGCCCTTGGTGCTCTCTGAGCTTGGTTGTTTTCTTGCAGATGTTTCATGACCTAGCTAGGTAACATCATCAGTACTAGAAGGCAGTGGGGTTTGTGGAGAGGAGGAGGAAGAGGTGGAGGTGGAGGGGGAGGAGGAGGAGGAGGAGGAGGACTCTGGGGTCCTTGGTGCTCTCTAAGCTTGGTTATTTTATTGCAGATGTTTCATGACCCAACTAGGTAACTTCACCAGTACTAGAAGGCAGTGGGGTTTGTGGAGAGGAGGAGGGGGAGAAAGAGGAAAAGGAGGACTGTTGGATCCTTGGTGCTCTCTGAGCTTGGTTGTTTTACTGAAGATGTTTCATGACCCAATTAAGTAACATCCAGAGGTCTTATTCAGCCGATTTGGACCAGTTCACCCACCTGCCGTCTTATTTAGGCACATTTTTGAGGCCGGGCGCACGCACAGAAGGTGTGCCTATGTGCAAAGTGGATGCCCGGAAGGCCTGGCACATGCCCAGAGATGGTGCATGCACCAGCACGGCAAACTGGTGGTAACAAAATGTGAAACCCACCGCTGGCAAAACCATCTGTGGTAGAACAGAGTGGGGTTTGTAGAGAGGAAGAGGAGAGGGATGGGGATGAGGAAGACAACACCTGTGAGGTCCTTGATTTTCTCTCAGTTTGGTTGTTTTCTCTAAGACATCTCATTACCCAACTAGGTAACATCATCAGTGCTAGAAGGCAGTGGGGTTTGTTTTCTGTTTATATACTAGTGATACAACTTGCCTCCAGAAGTTGCTCCAACACTGGAGCTTTAAAGAAGTGATTGGGTAACCCAGTGGTTCCCAAACTTGGCAACTTTAAGACTTGTGGACTTCAACTCCCAGAATTCTCCAGCCAGCTCTGAATTCTGGGAGTTGAAGTCCACAAGTCTTAAAGTTGCCAAGTTTGGGAACCACTGAGGTAACCTAAGCTGGGAGTTGCACTAGAAGACCTCCAAGGTCCCTTCCAACTCTGCTATTCTATGATCTACTAGTGGATGGGGGTAGAGCATCTAGCGCTGATGATGTAACCTAGTTGGGCCATAAAATGTCTGCAAGAAAACCACCCAGTACAGAGAGGACCCCACAGTTCAACCCCAAACTACAAATATTCCCTTCTATTCACATCATTTTAAACCTGCGTGTAAAAATAAAGTCCACTTCTGAAAAATAAATTCTCAAGCCAGTGCCGGAATTCGGGACTTTGTGGAGAGATTCCTTGGATATCCCTTTACAGCAGGGGTTTTTATGGCCCAAAAGTTCAGATTGGGGTGTTTTTTTTGGTCTCTTACTCGGGGAGCAGAAGGTTTGACTAGTAACCCCACGGATCACCTGAATGGGTTAAATTTGTCTCGTTTTGTTGCTTGAGGACATGTGGAAGGACAAAATGGCAGCCTTAATCCTTAACGCGACCCACAATACCAGGCACGCAATCCTCTTATCTTTGCTACCAGTTCAGTAGTAGAAGCGCACCAGTGGTGGGTTCTGGCTGGTACAGCCCGGTACAGTCGTACCGGTAGTAGCCAGGAGAAGCGGACACCATACCGGTACGGAGGCTCATTTGGGCCAGCCTCCCACCTGCCTTCCATGCCTGTTCTTAAAGCAACCGGCCAATTGTGCACAGCGCACAGAGTGCAGCGCCTGCGCGACCTCTGAGAAGCAGCTGGGTGTCACAGAAGTGGTGCAGTGTACATGAGCGTGCAGCCTGTGTGTGTGACCAGGACTCCTGGCCCCGTGTGCAGTGCACCAGTAGTGATGGGGAGAGTGAGCGCATGCACACCTGGGCATTTGGGCACCCCTGGAGCGCACGCACATCTGGGCCTTTGCAGAAACTTCTGCGCATGCACAGGAGGTCCACGAAGACGTTGGGGCAGGTGGGCGGAGCCTCGGGCCGCCTCCACTACTGGTTTTCCCGAGCCGGTGTGAACCAGCAGAATCCAACCTCTGCGCATACTCTTCAAAATGAGACAAGCTAATCGGATTGGCGGGATTCATAGGGGTGCAATGCATCCCCCTAAAATGTTTAGGGACTCGTTTTTGCTTCTTGAAATCCCCCGGAAAGAAATGAATGGAAGGAAAAAAAGTAAACGAAATAAAACAAAAACTTTTGGCTCGGCCAAGTCTGGAGTGCCGGAAGCCACCTGTGGCCTTATAGGTTGCTATAAATATGCCTCATAAATCTCAAAGCACCTTTGATTGGCAGTTGATTTTACCGCAGTTGTTTTGCTAACAACTCTCCTGCAAATAAATATATTTATTGATTAGGAAAGGGCAGGAGAGAGAGAGAGAGGGAGAGATAGCCAGGAAACTCTAGGCATTATTAAAAAACAAAAAAAAGAGCCTTGTGTCTATAAAACCCAGATCAAATTCTTCTACTCTTCCTCTGGCGGAATTCCTTCACTGCATCTTATCGTTTATCATCGATTTGATTGGGCACAAAGCTTTTTTCCTTGCAGGTTGAATCCATCAGGCTCACCGGAGTGACTCTTACGCTATCGATCGGGATGTCAAGATAGATTTCTCATCTTGGAAGCTGGGCGATTGGAGATCTGGCGGAGAACCACAGGGCATGCTTCGGGCCTGACCAATGTTCCTGCCAGGGTCCTTATGTCATCTCAAGGTCTCTACTATGGAGAATCTCATCACCCAGGTCAGAGGTGGGTTGCTCATGGTAATCTGGCCTGGGTCGCAGAACCGCTGGGCAAGATCATTCGACGGCACGGGATAAAATACCACCAGTATGCGGACGATACACAGTTGTATCTGTCCGCCCCGTGCCAACTCAATGAAGCGATGGACGTGATGAGCCAGGGCCTTGAAGCTGTTAGAGACTGGATGGGGGTTAACAAGCTTGTACTCAACCCAGATAAAACCGAGTGGCTGTTGTGCTTCCCTCCCACTAATTGGCCAAGTGTTCCATCTCTCAGGCTGGGGGGGTCAAACATTATACCCCTCAGACAGGGTCCGCAACTTGGGAGTCCTCCTGGATCCACAGCTGACCTTTGAACACCATTTGTCAGCTGTGACCAGGGGAGCATTTGCCCAGGTTCGCCTGGTGCACCAGTTGCGTCCCTACCTGAACCGGGAGGCTCTCACAACAGTCACTCGTGCCCTTGTGACCTCCAGGCTGGAATACTGCAATGTGCTCTACATGGGGCTGCCCTTGAAGAGTATTCGGCGACTTCAGCTGGTCCAGAATGCAGCCGCGCGAGCGATCGTGGGTGCACCTCGTTTCACCCACGTAACACCTATCCTCCGCGAAATGCACTGGCTGCCTGTTGATCTCCGGGTGCGCTTCAAGGTGCTAGTTGTCACCTACAAAGCCCTTCATGGTATTGGATCTGGGTACTTGAGAGACCGCCTACTGCCAATTACCTCCACTAGGCCAATAAGATCCCATAGATTAGGCCTCCTCCGAATTCCATCAGCCGGCCAATGTCGGCTGGCAACTACCCGGAGGAGAGCCTTCTCGGTGGCTGCTCCGACCCTTTGGAACGAACTCCCCGTGGAGATACGTACCCTCACCACCCTCCAGACCTTCCGCGTAGCCCTTAAGTCCTGGCTGTCCCGACAGGCCTGGGGCTAAAGATTTCAACCCCACTCGAATAGTATGACTGTTGTGCTTTTTAATGATGTATTGTTTTATGTTTGTAACTTGTTTGTCCTCCCTCCCCCTGAATTGTGAGCCGCCCTGAGTCCCCTCAGGGAAAAGGGCGGCATACAAATAAAGTATCTATCTATCTAACCAGCAGCAACTCAGGCTGGCCACCCCCCGAATCAGTTCCTCGGTCTCTGCTGCTGACATCTTTTTTAATTAGCTTTTAATGGTCTTTTCACATGTGCAGAACAATTTACAGCAAACTGCACATGTGCGAGCAATGCAGGGCCAGCACGCATGCGAAGCGAACCGGTACCGGTACCCACCCCTGATCCAGGTCATGGTTGTTCCTAAGATGTCCCGCCCTTCCCCCTGGCCTTTCTGGTTTTTCTTTGAAGGCGTTTCGCTTCTTATCCAAGACTAACCAAACCCAATTCTTGCAACCGTTTTTCACATGTTTTACTCCAAGGTGCCTTCCAGTTCTTTTTTATTCTGAAACTAGCCCATAACTGGGCTTGCCTGGGTATTTATTTCTAGCGGGGGGGGGGAATGTCCAGACGCCACATAATTTCTAATGTTGGATTTTCCCCCTTACCAGAGGGAGCCCGTTTGTGGAGTACTGTGGAGCCGTTGCCATGGCAACTCCACTGCACAGTAGAAGCCCTTTTAGGTCAGTACAGGAGAAGCCATTTTAGGGCACAACAGGCTGAATCTTAACAGAACATTCACCCCGAGGGTATTTGTTTCCAGAGGGAAAGTCATTTGTGTATCAAGGTTGGCTGAAATTGCTCGAGGCATTCCAGAGTTATGCTAGAACACACACAGGCACAGACGCACGGACAGAGAGAGAGACATTTTTATACATATAGAACATTCTGCCCTGTGTCCATCTTGCCGAAAGCACAGCTCCACAACACAGCTCTTTGAGCAGTTCCAAGAAGACTTCATGCCCATTTCCACCACTCCAGGCGACCCTGAGGACATAGATAAACCTCCAAGTATCCTCAATGACCCTCTAAAAAGGATGCAAATGACCAGCTGTCTGCAAGGAACATAAATCCTTCCCCACCATCCAGCCAGAGCTGAAGAAGCTTCTTGGATGAGAAGCAAAACACCTTCAGAGAAAAACAAGAAAGCCTAGTTGCCTCTTGGGGGGAAAAAAAGCACCTTTGGGAACTTAAGAGAAATATAACAAAGTTTTCAAAGGATCCCCAAAAAAATCCAATAACCAGGAAACATTTTTATAGGGGAAGAAAAACTTTTGAAGCATTTCTTAAGCCCGTCCTTCCCCAATATTATTATTTTTTTTTTTGCTTTTTCCTCTTTCAATGTCAATTTTTTTCTCCCTTTCAGGCTGGAGTCCACATTTCCATATTTCCTGGTGGCTGGATAGGAAATTGATCTTGCTCTAAATAGAAGTCACCTTTCCTTTTAATGCATTTGTAAAAATTTCATATCTCTAGTTGACTGATTATGCATTTGATCCGCTACAATTTTTTTTTCTTTTTCGGTTGCCTCGCAGCCAACAAAGGATTTTGTGCAACACGTCACGTGTATCGGTGGGAAATGCTTCGCAATCCCGATTGCTTGCTTAATGGGATTTTCACCCAGATTTGGCATGTTTCTGAGCATTTTGCCCCTCATAATTATAACTTATGGCGTAATGCTTTTTTTTTTTTTAACACGATGCTGTAGCATTAAATATTGCCTCTCCATCCGGAGCTCCCAAGGAGAGAGCCTGAAGGGTTTTCTTTCCCCACCTGTAGAAATTGCATTATTATCATTACTTTTTAAAAAGATCCTACTAAAATAGAAATGAGGAATAAAGGCAGAAAGATAGAAGAATTTGTACACGCGAATATTAGTCCAAAAAACCCCAAACAAACCCACAATCCGAAAGGAGGGAGCAAATAATATCCAGAAGCTGCTGGTTATTAATATTTTTTTCCAGTTTTTAAAATGAGCAAAGCAGTTTGGCTTTCCTCTGATTTTTGTATTAGTGGTAGTTACTAGATAAAGATGGACGTGAAGTTATTAAATTGCAGCAGGGAGCAAATCATTCTGGCGCAGCGCAACTGAACCCAAAATAAAAGGTAATCCTCAACTTATGACACAACTGAGCCCAGAATTTAATCAAGGAGTGAAGCAACCTGGAACTAAGGAGAAATTTCCTGACAGTGGGAATAATTAATCAATGGAACAACTTGCCTCCAGAAGTTGTGAATTCTCCAACACTGGAAGTTTTAAAGAAGAGATTGGAAAACCCTTTGTCTGAAGTGGTGTAAGGTTTCCTGCCTGAGCAGGTGGTTGGAGTAGAAGAGCAATAGCAATAGCAGTTAGACTTATATACCGCTTCATAGGGCTTTCAGCCCTCTCTAAGCGGTTTACAGAGTCAGCATATCGCCCCCACAGTCTGAGTCCTCATTTCACCCACCTCGGAAGGATGGAAGGCTGAGTCAACCTTGAGCCGGTGAGATTAGAACCGCTGAACTTCAGATAACAGTCAGCTGAAGTGGCCTGCAGTACTGCACCCTAACCACTGCGCCACCTCGGCTCTATAGAGACCTCCAAAGTCCCTTCCAACTCTGTTATTCTGTATTCTATTCTATTCTAGTCCAGTCCAGTCTGTCCTCTCCTGCCCCACCTCATCCCATCCCATCCCATTCTACTCTACCCTAACCTATCCTACCCTGCACTATCCTATCCTATCTTGTCTTGTCTCACCTCTTCTCGTCCCGTCCCGTCCTGTCCTATTTCTGATGTTAAGTTAGTCATTTGTTAAAGCAGTGACTCTGGAAAGAGTTCAGAGAAGAGCAACAAAGATGATTAAGGGACTGGAGGCTAAAACATTTAAAGGACGTTAGCTGGAACTGGGCATGTCTAGTTTGATGAAAAGAAGAACCAAGGGTGACATGATGTCAGTCTTCCAATATCTCAGGGGTTGCCCCAAAGAAGAGGGAGTCAAGCTGTTCTCCAAAGCACCTGAGGGCAGGACAAGAAGCAATGGGTGGAAACTAATCAAGGAGAGAAGCAACTTAGAACTAAGGATAAGTTCAGACAGTTTAAACCATAAACCAGTGGATCAGCTTGCCACCAGAAGTTGTGAATCCCACATCAATAAAAGTTTTTAAGAAGAGATTGGACTATCATTTATCTGAAACAGTGTAGGGTTTCCTGCCTGAGCAGGGGGTCGGACTAGAAGACCTCCGATGTCCCTTCCAACTCTGTTATTCTGTTCTGTTCTTTCCAAATGCAGAAGGACTGCTGAATCTTGTCCAGAATGAGTTTGTTCACCTATGAATATTAGGTTGTGTCGCCACCTTGAGTTGTTTGTTAAAAATAATAAAGGGGAGATACAAATAAACACCGTGGCAACAAACGTGTGTCTAGTCAAGGCGATGGTTTTCCCAGTTGCAATGGATGGCTGTGAAGGTTGGACCATGAGAAAGGTTGAGCGCCAAAGAATGGAGGCCTTTGAACTCTAGTTCTGGAGAAGACTCCTGCGAGTCCCTTAGACTGCAAGGTGATCCAACCGGTCAGTCCTGGAGGAGATCAACCCTGACTGCTCTTTAGAAGGCCAGATCCTGAAGAGGAAACTCAAAGACTTTGGCCACCTAAGGAGAAGGAAGAAGGACTCCCTGGAGAAGAGCCTCACACTGGGAACGATGGAGGGCAAGAGAAGAAGAAGGGGACGGCAGAGAAGGAGATGGCTGGATGGAGTCATCGAAGCAGTAGGCATGAGCTTCAATGGACTCCAGAGGATGGCAGAGGACAGGAAGGCCTGGAGGAACATGGTCCATGGGGTCGTGACGGGTTGGACACGACTTTGCAACTAACAACAATAAACAAATAAACAGCCCTCAACCCTCACTTTCCTGCCTGCTCCATGTAGATCTGTTACATTGCAATTCCAGTCATCACGCCCCCATCAGAGATCCAGGAAGGAAATGTTGAAACAGAATCCGGATTTTTTGAAAGGGGCGAATGTCTCTTTTGAACTCCAAAAGCCGCTGATTCCCCCACTAATTGCCATCTTGGCGAGAACAAAATCGGAATGCAAATGATGCATTGTGTGAATAATTGCTTTCTTTTGTCTCCCCTGAATCTATTGCTGATATATTTCATTGAGGGCTGCCAAGTTCTAATATAAGTAGGGAAGGAAGAAAATAGAATATATATATATATATATAGAATATATATATATATATATATATATATGTTTCTCAGCAGCTTAGCATAAACTTATCGCGATTCGGAGGACCACGGAGCATATATATATATATATATATATATATATATATATATATATATATATATATGCTCCGTGGTCCTCCGAATCGCGATAAGTTTATGCTAAGCTGCTGAGAAACCGTTCCATCCTCTTCTCCTTTTTCTTCTTGAAATGGAAGACTTCAAGCCTTCCCCTCTAAAAACTGTGCAACCCAAATGTTATGGGTTAGAAAAATGAAAAAAAAAATCATTGAGCAGTGGGTTGCGCATTTCGCCAGCACCGGTTCGCCCCGTCTGCCCGCTAAGTAGGACGGCATAGAGCTGTGATGGCGAGCCTGTGGCACGCATGCCACAGGTGGCATATGGAGCCATATCGGTGGGCACGTGAGCTCAGCCAGCTGATTTCCGGGCCTTCTGGATCCACCAGAAGTCAGGAAACAGGCTGTTTTCGGCCTCCAGAGGGCCTCGGGGACAGGGGGGGGGGAAGAGGCCATTTCTGCCCTCCCCAGGCTCCTAGAAAGCCTCTGGAGAGCAAAAAACGGGCCTTCCTGTCCAACCAGAAGTTGGCAAATGGGCCATTTCTGGCCTCCGGAGGGCCTCAGGGGGGTGGAGAAGGCCTTTTCCGCCCTCCCCAGGCTCCTAGAAAGGGTCTGGAGCCCGGGGAGGGTGGAAAACAGATCCACTGTGCCATTGCGTGCCAAAAGCGGGAGTCACGCACACATGTATGGGGAGAGGGCACATAGAATTATGGGGTGGGCATGTGTGCACAGGATGCCCCCGCACTCCCCCTGCTTTTCGGCACGCGATGGCAAAAAAAGTTAGCCATTACTGGTGTAGAGCCAAGGTGGTGGGAGAGCCTTCCCCCCCCCCCCGGTGATTTCCGCTACTGGTTTGAGTGAACTGGTCCAAACTGGCTGAACACCACCTCTGGTTTCATTGCCATGGGGCAGAAAAGTAAAGTGGGGCCAGGATCACTTCCCCACCTAATTTATTTTATTGTCATTGCACTCAATAGATACAACAGGATTGGTTAATTTTAAATGCATCCATTAAAAATACTTGATAAGGTTATGCATTTTGTGAGGTCTTGCAGTGGTAAACATCATGGCTTTATGGCAGGAATGGGAAGTTCGGGGTGCTTCTGGCTGGTCAACGATGGGATTGCCTTCTGTTTTTATGAAAAGAGAAAGGAAATGAGAATAATGTTGGGAGAAGCTTGGAGGTTGTAAGGTGCAAGGAACCAAAACTACTTATGGGGAATTGTAAGTAGAAACTTTATTGCTGGTCACCTATGTTACAAGAATCTCTCCAGCCTGACTATATTCATTTGGGTCATGAAACATCTGCAAGAAAACAGCCAAACTCAGCACCAAAGACACTACAGTTCTACCACCACCTCCTCCTCCTCCTCCTCCTCCTCCTCCTCCTCCTCCTCCTCCTCCTCCTCCTCCTCCATGCAAACCCCACTGCATCACAGAGGATGTTACCTAGTTGGGGTATGAAACATCTGCAAGAAAACAGCCAAACTCAGCACTAAAGACACTACAGTTCTCCTCCTCCTCCTCCTCTCCTCCTCCTCCTCCTCCTCCTCCTCCTCCTCCTCCTCCTCCTCCTCCTCCTCCTCCTCCATGCAAACCCCACTGCATCACAAAGGATGTTACCTAGTTGGGGTATGAAACATCTGCAAGAAAACAGCCAAACTCAGCACTAAAGACACTACAGTTCTCCTCCTCCTCCTCCTCCTCCTCCTCCTCCTCCTCCTCCTCCTCCTCCTCCTCCTCCTCCTCCTCCTCGCAAACCCCACTGCATCACAGAGGATGTTACCTAGTTGGGGTATGAAACATCTGCAAGAAAACAGCCAAACTCAGCACTAAAGACACTACAGTTCTCCTCCTCCTCCTCCTCCTCCTCCTCCTCCTCCTCCTCCTCCTCCTCCTCCTCCTCCTCCTCCTCCTCCTCCTCGCAAACCCCACTGCATCACAGAGGATGTTACCTAGTTGGGGTATGAAACATCTGCAAGAAAACAGCCAAACTCAGCACCAAAGACACTACAGTTCTACCCCTTCCTCCTCCTCCTCCTCCTCCTCCTCCTCCTCCTCCTCCTCCTCCTCCTCCTCCTCCTCCTCCTCCTCGCAAACCCCACTGCATCACAGAGGATGTTACCTAGTTGGGGTATGAAACATCTGCAAGAAAACAGCCAAACTCAGCACCAAAGACACTACAGTTCTACCCCTTCCTCCTCCTCCGCCTCCTCCTCCTCCTCCGCCTCCTCCTCCTCCTCCTCCTCCTCCTCCTCCTCCTCCTCGCAAACCCCACTGCATCACAGAGGATGTGACCTAGTTGGGGTATAAACATCTGGCAGAAAACAGCCAAACTCAGCACTAAAGACCTACAGTTCTCCTCCTCCTCCACCTCTTCCTCCTCCTCCTCCTCCTCCACCTCGTCCTCCACCTCCGACACCACCACCACCACCACCACCACCAGACACAGAGAGCACCAAGAATTCCTCCTGTCCACCATGCTTCATTTACCGGCTTAAACACCCCCCCCTTTGCCTTCCACATCCCTTTTCCCCAACACATTTTTAATCATCTTCCAGCAGCCCCCACTCCTCCCCCACCCCCCAGCGTGTGACATTCCAGAGAGGCTCACCGCAGGCCTCGACCGCGACTTGGCCTCCTGCTTGTATTTTCCACCAAGGTGCATTTCAGAAACGCAATCGATCGGCGAGCGGCGGAATAGGGAGAGAAATTGCTTTCTCTCATTATCCGCATGTCTATGTCATTACCGTTTCATATTGCATTGTTATTGACTGATGCGGCTTGTCAAGGAACGGCTGGCGGGAGGTGACACCGTGTTAGAGAGGTGCAAAAGATTTCATTAGAAATTTACTCCTCGACGGAGAGGGTGCGGGCGTTGCTGACGTCCACGGAGTAGGTGTGCAGAGATGGCCAGCCGAAAACAATTCCGCCTTCAGCTGACTGGAAGGATAAGGGGAGCTTTGGAAAAGGAAGGCCTTTCCTAAGAATGATTAATTGGCATCCTGGCCAAATCATTAATTCAATTCAGAATAGAGCTGGAAGGGACCTCGGAGGTCTTCTAGTCCAACCCTCTGCTCAAGCAGGATGTGATGGCCCATTGGTGGCCAGCAGAGCTGCCAGCAGAGTCAACACAGTGAGGAGGTTGAGGAGGAACATGGGCCAGTCCTGGGGACTGAGGGAAGCTCACGGAAGCATCGGAAGTAGAGAAGGAGCTAGACAGCAGTGAGGCAGAGGAACAGCTGGAGCCTGTTCCCAGTGTGTCCATGCGCAGAGATGCCAGAAGACAAGAACTACTAAGAAAGCAGGGTCGACTTGCGAGTAAAGCCACCCCTTGGAGGGGATTGGCCCCTCCCAGAGGAAACAAAAGAGGAGCGAATGGGGAGGGGGCTTTTGCAGGAAACAATTCGGTTGGTCGGTCATTTCAAGAGTGGGAAGTTCTGTTTGTGACTATAAGAGCCTCTGTGCCAAGTGTTGCCTTGCCCTGTGTTTGGAAACCAGTTATCTGGCAGCTCTCCGAGCGAGATAAGGTTCGTGTTGATCAATATTCCTCTGAAAGACTGTTTGCCAAGCCTGGCTGACTCTGAATGAAAGGAATTCACAGTCATGTCAGTAAAAGAGGTTTTGACTCTGTTTCATGCTTTTTAAGGAGGCCTGGGTCACAACACAGGAGACCCCGAACCATTTCAGACAAGTAGCAGTCCAGTCTCTTCTTTAAAAGCCTCCTGCAACTCCTGGAGGCCAGCTGTTCCACGGGTTAATTGTCCTCACTGCTAGGAAATAGCAATAGTAGCAATAGCAGTTAGACTTATATACCGCTTCATAGGGCTTTCAGCCCCCTCTAAGCGGTTTACAGAGTCAGCATATCGCCCCCAACAACAATCCGGGTCCTTATTTTACCCACCTCGGAAGGATGGAAGGCTGAGTCAACCCTGAGCCGGTGAGATTTGAACAGCCGAACTGCAGAACTGCAGTCAGCTGAAGTAGCCTGCAGTGCTGCATTTAACCACTGCACCACCTCGGCTCTCTGTCTACTTAATTCTAGGTTGCTTCTCTCCTGGATTAATTTCCATCCATTATTTCTTATCTTGCCTTCAGGTGCTTTGGAGAATATGTTGCCCCCCCCCCTCCACTCTTTTTTATGGCAGCCCTTCAAGTACTGGAATACTGCCATCATGTTGTAGGACCCCCCCCTTCCGATTAAAATATCCTTTGTTCTTACTGTTAAGAGAGGTAGAATATTTTATTTCCCCAAAGGAGAAATGGAGAAACATCTTCTTAAAGGCAGAAAGCAGCCCCAGACTTCCTGCTGTAGAAAACAGTCTCCAGCAGATGCCTGAAGTCTTTAGAAATTGATATTTTGTGCCCATTAAGAAACCAATAATGTTGGATACACGGGAAAAGATTTGGGTAAGAAATGTAAAGTTTACACAAGCCCAAAATTTGAGAGAAAACTTTTATAAGATGTTTATAGATGGCATTTAGATCCTAAAAAAACTGGCCTCTATGTATCCGAATTTACAACCTAAATGCTGGAGATGTGATTGTGCTGATGCTACTTACTTTCATATATGGTGGACTTGCAAAAAGGTTAAGGCATTTTGGATAAAAATATGGTGGATTATGCAAAATGTTCTTAAAAAAAGGATAAAGTTTACCCCTCAGTTATTTTTGCTAGGTATAATTACTGATTGTACAGTTGTAGAGACTAATCTGATATTGCATTTAATAACCGCAGCTAGACTGTTGGTGGCGCAATACTGGAAGAAGGAAGATTTGCCTACTATTCAAGAATGGACACTGAAAGTAACAAACCTAGCTGAGATGGTTAAAATATCTGCATATCTCAAGGACCATTCAAACGAGAGATATAAACTGGAATGGAGAAAATGGATTGACTATATTCAAAATAAATATGGGAATAAGAAATTCCAGATAGCTTATGACTAAAGAAACAAGGAATGATATAATCTGTTTAGAGCAAGTCTAGCAAGGAGGAGTTAAAGCTCAAATGAAAGATGATATTAACTTTTTTAAAGTTTATTTTAGAATGTTTTTGTTAAAGATTTATACCCTGTATTGGTTCTGGGAAGTCGGGGGGGGGGAGGTTGGGGGGGGGCTGGGAGGGAGGGTGGTGGGGAGGGAAGTAAATATTTGTAAAAGTTTTTTTTTTCAAAATTTTCATTAAAAAAAAGAAAGAAATGGACACCGGTTTGGGCAAACCGATAGTGGAAACCGGTAGTCGCCGAACTGGTAGGGACAGCAGGCTGGCCATGCCCCCGAACCGGTTCCCCAGTCACCATGCTGTTGCCAGGATGTTTTTAATTCTTTTTTTTAATGTTCTGGGCATGTACAGAATTTATGGGCTATTGCCCACGGACACGCGCAGTAAACTGGCAGTAACTCCCCCTTGCTATCTTCCACTATGATATCAATTATATATTTACTAACCATTTTTTCCTTTCTCATGTTGTCCTTATTTCACATCAATCCACTCATCTAACCTCTGTATCTGTCAGCTAACCATTTGTAGAAGAGTTCCCACATCACAAAATATTCCCACTCTTCTTTCTCTTTGACTTTTAGAGTTGATCTATCCATTTCTACATATTCCAGAACTTGTTCTGATTATATTATCATCCGTAGGGATTTCTACATTTTTTTTCCAGTATTGTTCATATAGGATCCTGGCTTCTGTTAGAATATGTAAAATTAAATATGTGTTACCTTTTAGGTAACGGTTCTCCTGGCACATATGTGCTAGTCGTTCCCGACTCTAGGGGGCGGTGCTCATCTCCGTTTCAAAGCCAAAGAGCCAGCGCTGTCCGAAAACATCTCTTGTGGTCATATGGCCGGCAAGACTCAACGCCGAAGGCGCACAGAACGCTGTTCCCTTCCCACTAAATTGGTTCCTATTTTTCTACTTGCATTTTTTTACATGCTTTCGAACTACTAGGTTGGCAGAAGCTGGGACAAGTCACGGGAGCTCCCTCCGTTACACGGAGTTAGGGATTCGAACCGCTGACCTTTCTGATCGATAAGCTCGGCATCTTAGCCACTGAGCCACTGCTTTCCTTTTGTGTTAACTTTTACCACTTCTTAATTCCAGCTTTCTCTCTGGTCCCCTTTGCTATAAGAAATGACCCCATAGCCAGATAACCTTTTTTTTTTGGAAACGAACTGCTAAAATTAAAAAATCCAGCTGGACAAATAAACTCCTGCAGGTCAGGGCCGTGTTTCCCATTCAAGACCAAAAGGGAGGCTCTAATTACATTTTACATTTTTAATAGCCCATCTTAACACAATAATGCATTCGGCTAATAGAACATTAACAGGAGGAAGGGGATGTTCAGTGCATTACCTATCCACATTTATTCATACTTGTAGATCTTGACTCGAGTAGCATTTCCGATCGCTGTGTAAAATATCCAGCTCGGATGCCAAAATGGAAGAGTTGAGTAACTCCGAAGCCAAAAGGCCCCGAGAATTTTAGATACATCGTTGGGCTTCAGAGTGAGTTTTGCACAATTAAGGAAATTTTATTAACCTTTTGACTCAATGCTTACTAATTCTCAACCTGCGCGATGAATAAAAATAAAGTAAAAACATGTAGCTCAGGGTTGAAATGTGGGATCCTTTGGGCTCTCTGAGTTGGTTGTTTTCTTGCAGACATTTTATAACCTGACTAGGGAACATCATCAGTGCTAGAAGGGAGTGAGGTTTCCAAGGAGGAGGAGGAGGGAGAAGGGGAAGAGAAGAGGGGAAGAAGAGGAGCAGGAGGATTATAGTGTTCGTGATGCTTTCAGCTTGGTTTTCTCCTCCCAGGCATTTCATTACCAAACTAGGTAACATCATCAGGGTTAGAAGGGAGTGGTGATTGTGCAGAGGAGGACTGCTCTCTGTTCATATACCAGGGGTTTCCCATGTCATCCTACCAACAGAAGAGAATATCTGTAGCTCAGCGTTGGTGGGAGTCTTCTTTGTGGTTCCTTGAACTGGGGTGTTGTTTACTCTGTGATTGTTGATCTAGCATTAATCTCAGTGCTAATCTCTGTTTAGCAATACCCCAATGAAAGAACTACCAACTCAGACAAACAAGCTAAGAGTGAACAACAGGCTACTCAAAGAACCAGCCACACTGATAGGGAAAGCAACGGATACATAAACAGAGAGTAAACGTTCACCCCCATCTAGCACTGATGATGTCACCTAGTTGTGAAACAGCAAGAAAACAACCAAGCTCAGAGAGGACCAAGGATGCCACAATCATCATCATCATCTCCTCCTCCTCCTCCTCCTCCTCCTCCTCCTCCTCCTCCTCCTCCAACTCCTCCTCCTCCTCCTCCTCCTCCTCCTCCTCCCTACTTCCTTTTAACAGGTTGTCTAGTTGGGTAGTGAAAGGTCTGCAAGAGAACAACCAAGCTCAGAGACCACCAAGGACCACCATGGTCTCATCCTCCTGTACCATCACCACCACCACCACCACCACCTCCTCCTCCTCCTCCCTTTTAGCACTGATGATGTTCCCTAGTTGGGTCATGAAACATCAGCAAGAAAACAACCAAGCTCAGAGTGTACCAAGGATCCCACTATCATCATCATCATCATCATCATCATCATCATCATCATCATCATCATCTCCTCCTCCTCCTCCTCCTCCTCCTCCTCCTCCTCCTCCTCCTCCTCCTCCTCCTCCTCCTCCCTACTTCCTTCAAACAGGTTATCTAGTTGGATAGTGAAAGGTCTGTAAGAGAACTACCAAGGACCACCATGGTCTCCTCCTCCTGTTCCTCCTCCTCCTCTTCCACCCCCCCCATCATCACCACCACCATCTCCTCCTCCTCCTCTCCCTTTTAGCACTGATGATGTTCCCTACTTGGGTCATGGAACATCTGCAAGAAATAATCAAGCTCAGAGAGCACACAAAACCCCATAGTTCCCTCCCTCCTCCTCTTCCTCCTCCTCCTCCTCCTCCTCCTCCTCCTCCTCCTCCTCTCCCTTTTAGCACTGATGATGTTCCCTACTTGGGTCATGGAACATCTGCAAGAAATAATCAAGCTCAGAGAGCACACAAAACCCCATAGTTCCCTCCCTCCTCCTCTTCCTCCTCCTCCTCCTCCTCCTCCTCCTCCTCCTCCTCCTCCTCCTCCTCCTCCTCTCCCTTTTAGCACTGATGATGTTCCCTACTTGGGTCATGGAACATCTGCAAGAAATAATCAAGCTCAGAGAGCACACAAAACCCCATAGTTCCCTCCCTCCTCCTCTTCCTCCTTCTCCTCCTTCTCCTCCTTCTCCTCCTCCTCCTCCTCCTCCTCCTCTCCGTAAACCCTATTCCCTTCTAGCACAAGATATTCCCTAGTTGGGTCATGGAACATCTGCAAGAAATAATCAAGCTCAGAGAGCACACAAAACCCCATAGTTTCCTTCCTTCCTTCCTTCCTTCCTTCCTCCCTCCTCCTCCTCCTCCTCCTCCTCCTCCTCCTCCTCTCCCTTTTAGCACTGATGATGTTCCCTAGTTGGGTCATGAAATATCTGCAAGAAATAATCAAGCTCAGAGAGCACACAAAACCCCATAGTTCCCTCCCTCCTCCTCTTCCTCCTCCTCCTCCTCCTCCTCCTCCTCCTCCTCCTCCTCCTCCTCCTCCTCCTCCTCCTCCTCTCCCTTTTAGCACTGATGATGTTCCCTAGTTGGGTCATGAAACATCTGCAGGAAAACAATCAAGTTCAGAGAAACAAGGACCCCGCATTTTCCTCCTCCCCACTTCCTTTTTAGCACTGATGAGGTTACCTAGTGGGATAAGTGAAATGTCTGCAAGAGAAAAAAAAAAACTCACCGATTTCAGAGAGCACCAAGCACCCCAGACAAAAATGAGAGTTGGCTGATTGTAAAGAGGCCTATCTCAGGTGCCACAGAAGCGAATTCATTCTGCAACCCCATTTAGCCTTCCTGTTCCACTCGCCTTTTATTCTTTCCAATCCAACCAGATGGTTGGAGAGAAATTATATAAAGGGACTTAGGTTTCTCTCCATCTGTCCACCGGCACAATAAGACACTGAGAGGAGGTCTCCATTTGGCAGCGAAAGGGGGGGGGGAGAAACCCCCCAGCATCAACAATTCCTCTGTTCTAGCTCCATTTTTATTTTTAGGGCCTTTTGATTCAGAGTGAGCCGGGAAATTCTCTGGCATTTTAACCCCAGGACTGAGTCAAGGAAATGCAGGAGAGAGAAATGACTGTTTTCTCTCTTAGGTGACCAATGCCATCACCTGCCCTCTGGGTTCTAGGCCCAAATTTGTAACTTAGAACCACAGTGGCCCAGTGGTTAGAGTGCAGCAGTGCAGGATACTTCTGCTGACTGCCCACTGCCTGAAATTTGGCACATCGAATCTCACCAGGCTCAAAGTTGACTCCACCCCTCTCCTTTCTCCTCCTCCTCCATGCCACAAACCCTTCTAACACTGATGAGTTATCTAGTTGGGTCACAAAACGCCTGCAGGCAAATCACCAAGCTCAGAGAACACAAGGGATTCTACAGTCTTCTTCCTCCCCCTCCTCCTCTACCTCCTCCTCTCTTCTCTTCTCCTCCACTTCACAAACCTCACCCACTTCTAATACTGATGATGTTACCTAGTTGGGTCATGAAACATCTCCAAGAAAACAACCAAGCTCAGAGAGCACCAGAGATTCCAGAGTTTTCCTCCTCCTCCTCCTCCTCCTCCTCCTCCACCCCCACCCCCACCACTTCCTCCTCCTCCACACTTGGAATACTGCATCCCCTTTTGGTTGCCACATTACAAAACAGACGTTGAGACTTTGGAAAAAAATGCAGAGAAGAGCAACAAAGATGATTAAAGGCCTGGAGATTAAAACATAGGAAGAATGGCTGCAGGATTTTGACATGGCCAGTCTAGAGAAAGGAAGAATTGGGGGGTGACATGATAGCAGTGTTCCAGTATTTGAGGGGCTGCCATAAAGAAGAGGGGGGGGGTCTATATTTTCCAAAGCACCAGAAGGCAGAACAAGAAACAATGGATGGAAACTAACCAAGGAGAGAAGCAACCTGGAATTGAAGGAGAAGCTTCCTAAGAGGGAGGACAATGAACAAGCGGAACAGAAGTTGCCTTCAAACGTTGTGGGTGCTCCATCTCCGGAGGTTTTTAAGAAGAGACTGGACAGCCACTTGTCTGCAATGGATCTCCTTCTTGAGCAGGAGGTTGGACTAGAAGACCTCCAAGGTCCCTTCTAGCTCTAGTCTGAATTGAATTAATGATTTGGCCAGGATGCCAATTAATCCTTCTTAAGAAAGGCCTTCCTTTCCCAAAGCTCCCCTTATCCTTCCAGTCGACTGGAGACAGAGTTATTTTTGACTGGTTTTCTCTGCACACCTGGGCCACAGTTGTGGGTGCCCCATCACTGGAGGTTTTTAAGAAGAGATTGGACCGACACCTGTCTGAAATGGCCTAGGGCAGGGGTGTCAAACTCGATTTCATTGAGGGCCCCATCACAGTTATGTTTGGCCGTGTGTGTGTGTGTGTGTGTGTGGCCAGGGTGGGCGTGGCCAGCTCAACGATGAGCTGAATGAAAGAGTCGAGGTGGCACAGTGGTTAGGGTACAGTACTGCAGGCCACTTTAGCTGACTGTGATCTGCAGTTCAGCGGTTCAAATCTCACCGGCTCAAGGTTGACTCAGCCTTCCATCCTTCCGAGGTGGGTGAAATGGGGACCCAGACTGTGGGGGCAATATGCCGACTCTGTAAACCGCTTAGAGGGCTAAAAGCCCTATGAAGCGGTATATAAGTCTAATAAATAAATAAATAAATAAAATAAAACGTCACTTGTGTTGGCGGCATATGTGGTGGCCAAGTGCTAAGGCAGGACAACCCTCCCTCCCTCTCATTATAATCTCCTTCCTTCTTTCCTTCCTTCTTTCCTTTTCTTCTTTTTCCTTCCCTTTTCCTTCTCCTTCCTTCTTCTTTCCCCTCTTTCCTTCTTTTTCCTTCCTTGCTCTCTCCCCACCTTCCCTTCCTTTTCCTTTTCTTCTTTTTCCTTCCCTTTTCATTCTTTCTTCCTCCTTCCCTCTTTCTTTCTTTTTCCTTCCTTCCTCTCTCCCCACCTTCCCTTCCTTTTCCTTTTCTTCTTTTTCCTTCCCTCTTCATTCTTTCTTCTTCCTTCTCTCTTTCCTTCTTTTTCCTTCCTTCCTCTCTCCCCCCATCTTCCCTTCCTTTTCCTTTTCTTCTTTTTCCTTCCCTCATCATTCTCCTTCCTTCTTCCTTCCACTCTTTCCTTCTGTTTCCTTCTTTGCTCTCTTCTCATCTTCCCTTCTTTTTTCTTCCTCTTTCCTCTTTCCCTTCCTCCTTTCCTGTCCTTTCTGGGATGCTCAAATGCAAAAGGGGAAAAACATTTCTCCTTTTGTGTTTTAGTTTTTAGTTTCTTTTGCTAGCCCTCTGACGGCGAAAAGCGAAGGACCGTCCTGCAGTGCGCCTGCCAATGAAAACGGAGGCCGCGCATGGCCCTCCCGAGCTCCATTTCCGCTGGCAGAGGCCCTGAGGTCCACTCCTACACTGTTTCCAGGGCGGTCCAGTGGGCCAGATCTAAGCAGCCATCACGCTGGAAACTCCTGGTTAAGGGTCTCCTGCTTGAGCAGGGGGCTGGACTAGAAGACCTCCAAGGTCCCTTCCAGCTCGATTCGGTTCCATTGATTGAATATACATGGGAGAGGCAGGAAAGGAAGCCCCATGCACTCTGCGGCTTCGTGTCAAGCAGATCTGGGAAACCGAATGTCGAAATAAGCAGCTCCACTGAAGCCTCATTAAAATTAACAAGGTTGCAAATGTCAGAGGTTCACAGTTTCCTAAGTTTGCAAGAAAGAAAAGAAGGCAAAATAGTCCAGAGAAGAGGGGGAAATCCAGTTTCTTTTCCTCCGGGCAACAATGGTGGAGTTTCCTACAGACCTGATTTAGGTTTGAGGTCCGGACCAAGGGGAATGTCTTCCCTTTGTTAACTTTGCAAAAAGACTCTGGGCCAGAGTAAAAAGTTTCAAGTGCGTCTCTAGGATTAGCCAGGGGTGTTGCTAACTAAAGCCATCCTTAAACTGGGAGGCAGAGACAGAGATTCACATCCTCACCGCTTGGCGATCAGCAGAGAAGTTCCATCATTTAATGGAAGTTGTGAATCAAAGATTTAAGACCTGCAAAAAAGTGTGAAACTATCATCCAAGGTGCCTACCCAAATATATCTGCCAAAAAGTTTCTCCTCAGTTCTACGTTGCTTCTCTCCTTGATCAGCTTCCATCCATTCTCCTTGTCCTAATTCAGGTACTTTGTAGAATAGCTTGACTCCCTCTTCTTTGTGGCATCCCCTCAAATATTGGAAGGCTGCTATCATGTCTCCTCTGGTCCTTTTTTCCCCATCAAACTAGACATACCCAGTTCCTGCGACCGTTCCTCATATGTTTTAGCCTCCAGTCCCCTCATCATCTTTGTTGCTCTTCTCTTCACTCATTTTAAGGTCTCTTTGCCCTTATAATTCTTGAGAAGGTCCACATTTCTTAAGATATTACTGTTTGTCCCCCTAACTGACCATGATTAAGACCGTAATTATAGTAGTACGTTATGGTGGTTGTTAAGCAGGTCATCACATGACCATGCATGGTTATACAACCCTCTTTGTGGCAGTTGTTAACTGAATGGTGAGGAGGAAGAGGAGGAGGAGGAGGAGGAGGAGGAGGAGGAGGAGAATGGTGACTGGGGTCCTTGGTGCTCTATGAGCTTGGTTGTTTTCTTGGAGATGTAGCTAGGTAACAACATCAGAGTTAGAAGGGGATGGGGTATGTGGAGTGGAGGAGGAGGTGAATGAAAGGAGGAGGAGGAGAAGGAGGAGAAGGAGGAGGAGAATTCTGAGATCCTTGGTGCTCTCTTAACTTGTTTGCCTTCTTGCAGACATTTATAGCAATAGCAGTTAGACTTATATACCGCTTCATAGGGCTTTCAGCCCTCTCTAAGCGGTTTACAGAGTCTGCATATCGCCCCCAACAACAATCCAGGTCCTCATTTCACCCACCTCGGAAGGATGGAAGGCTGAGTCAACCTTGAGCCGGTGAGATTAGAACCGCTGAACTGCAGATAACAGTCAGCTGAAGTGGCCTGCAGTACTGTACCCTAACCACTGCGCAGGGAGCTTAGAAACAAACTATCACACTTTATGCAAAGCTAACACAAAAGCTACACAACTGACTCCCGCACAATGAAGAAGCAGCTGGACCTCACACAAAATGACCCCTGCAACAACAAGCAGGGACCTCACGGAGCCAGAGAGAGCTCAAAAATCCAACTATCACACTTTACACAAACCTAACACAAAAGCTACACAACTGACTCCCACACAGGGCAGAAGCAGCTGGACTTCACACAAAATCTCCCCTGCAACAGAGTCACAGTTAGGGCTAATAGGTAGTAAAAAAAACAATGCTTTAAAAAAGTTTTTAAAAATGGTTTATCAGCTGTGACAATCAGCTGTTGCGTGCGATCCTGGAAACCTTTTTTTAAAACTTTTTTTTTATTGTTTTAATTGAACAAAAACACACAAAAAAAGAATCATCCTTCATTGCATCTTGTAGAAAGCGTGTCGATTGGTTACAAATACATTTCGTGGGTTTCTTCCACAATCGTTACTTCATTCATATTGAATTGTACATTTTAAATCAAACATCTTTGCGTATTTTACTATCTCATTTAACTGCAATTTTTTTTTTTTGTCGTTCAAAAGTTTTATTTCTTTTAAAACAAACATTTCATCATTCCTCAATCAGTAAGACATCGAAAGTACAATTTTTTGTATGTCAACATAATTCTAGTTTACCACCAAATTTTTAAAACTTTCTAAAAGCATTTTTTTACTACCAGTTTGTGAACCGGAAGCATTTGTTACTACCAGTTCCGGCGAACCGGCCAGAACTGGTAGCATTTCACCCCTGCTCCAGTCCCCTAATAATCAACACTGGAAGTCTTTAAGAAGATGTTGGATAGCCCGTTTGTCTGAAACGGTAGAGGGTTTCCTGCCTAGGCAGGGGGTTGGACTAGAAGACCTCCAAGGTCCCTTCCAACTCTGCTATTGTATTGTATTTTTCTTACTCTTTTCTGAACTCTTTCTAGCGTTCTGCTTTTGCATCTCCTTTATCCCCGCAATTTTCAGCCTATGTCCACAGTCCACAACACATGTGCGCCAAAAAATATGAGCCCTTCGCTTGAAAAGCGAAATGTCAATGCGGTTATTAGCGGTTCCTAATGATATTTGCATAGATTAACAGACTTCAATGAAATCAGGGATGCAACAAAGCCGATCAGACGTAATGAAGAAATCCATTAGCCCAGTAATAATGTAACTAAGTCAATACGCTAATAATTTTAATCCCATATTAGTCACCATTTCATCTGCTCCCGCCGTGCCCATTTTCCCGCACCTACTGAGTGGGTTTTTTTTCCGGACAGTTTTATAAATATCGCCTTTGTTTGATATAATTAATTAGAGAAATCAAATATAGATAGATTTATATTGCTGGTATTTTAGAACGATAAATTAGTCATTAGGCTTAAGCTGGCAGGCTGTAATAAGACGCATGAAGATAAATGGGCAGAGATCCTCAATTGTTGATAACTTTCCCCTCCTTCGTTTTATAACCCTCCTGGCGCAAAGCTTTATCGCTGTTTTGAGTGGCCTGGATGTATATTTTAAAAAAAATAATAATCATATTTAGATCTCAGTTAACTTCGTGGCTGGAGAGGCTTCGGCGAGCTTCTTGCTGTTCAACGGACAACCCCAAGCTCAAAACTATTCCCTAAGGCTGCATTACTATTACGATTAGCCTTCTCATCGTTCCTATCGCACATCTCCTCCCATTTATGACTGCAGGACTGTAACTTTGTTGCTTGTATCCTTACGATTGATATGGATATTGATTGTTTCCTGATTGCTTATTTGTACCCCCTGACTATCATTAAGTGTTGGACCTTATGATTCTTGATGAATGTATCTTTTCATTCCTTTTTATGTATACTGAGAGTATCTGCACCAAAGACAAATTCCTTGTGTGTCCAATCACACTCGGCCAATAAAGAATTCTATTCTATTCCCTTCTTCTATTCTATTCCCTATTCTATTCTATTCTATTCTGTTCTATTCTATTCACTTCTCCTATTCTATTCTATTTTATTTTATTCTATTCTATTCTTGTCTATTCTGTTCTGTTCCCTTCTCCTATTCTATTCTGTTCTGTTCTGTTCTATTCCCTTCTTCTATTCTATTCTATTCTATTCTATTCTATTCTGTTCTGTTCCCTTCTCCTATTCTATTCTGTTCTGTTCTGTTCTATTCCCTTCTTCTATTCTATTCTATTCTATTCTGTTCTGTTCTATTCCCTTCTCCTATTCTATTCTATTCACTTCTATTCTATTCTATTTTAGTTTATTCTATTCTGTTCTATTCTGTTCCCTTCTCCTATTCTATTCTATTCTATTCTATTCTATTCTGTTCTGTTCTATTCTGTTATGTTCCTCTATTCTATTCTATTATATTCTATTCTATTAGCAAGTAAAATAAAAGGCGTTTATTTTGTCGCCACCGGTTCGTCCTCAACCTAATGGCCACAATTGGGAACAGAATTTCCATGGCTGAGCCAAGAGGTTGTTAAGGGAGACACTCCTGATTTTATGACCATTTTTGCCATGGCCTTAAAGCGAATTACTACTGTCATTAAGTGAGTCCCATGGTTCTTAAGCGAATCAGGCTTCCCTCCTTGACTTTGCTCATGGTGATCCCGTGATCCCCGGGGATGTTGCAACCGTCATAAAGGCAGGCCAAATTTTGATCACATGACCATGAGGATGCTGTAATGGCCATAAGTGACAGGACTGGTTAAAAATTTTTTGGTGCTGTTTGAGCTTCGAAGGATCAATGAAAGGTTGTAAGTCAAAGGCTGCCTGTATATATAGAACCCACAGTTCTCGACTTACAACACCTGGGAATGTTCTGACCGAGGCTTCCCGAGAGCCTGAAGCAAACTCCTGGTCCCGACAAAAACCCCTTTTATTAATTGACTGTGAATTCTGCTCCTTCACATCCAGCAAAGTCTTTCAAAGGAGGATTTACAGTCACAGACCTTCTCTGGCTTGGAGAGCTGCCAGGACGATATCTGCAACACTTGGCAAGGAGTGTAGGAGAGTCACGAACCAATGAAGCGATATTCATTGTCTCCTGCAAACTCCACTCCCACTTCGCTCCTCTTTTATTCCCTATGGGAGGGGCCATTCATTGTCCACCTGTGGCCTTACTCCCATGTCGACCCCTGTTCTTTAGCTGTTCCCTTCATCTGGCAACTCTGTGCATGCGCACACTGGGAACAGGCTCCAGCTGTTCCTCTGCCTCACCGATGTCTGACCCCGAAGGCAGCTGATAACTGTCAGAGGGCCTTGGCCCCATCTCTGCCTCCGACACAGAGCCCTCATCCGAGCCTTCCCCAGACTCCAGGACTGGCCCAGGTTCCTCCCCAACCTCCTCACTGTCCGAATCTGCTGCCAGCTCTGCTGGCGGGCCACAACAGGAAACCAACTCACACTTATGACGGTTTCAGCCTGCCAGGAGTATCACGTGACCTCCTTTTGCAACCCCCCTGACGAGCCAAGTCCATACAAGAAGCAGAATTCACTTAACAACCACGTCACTCAGCAACAGTAAATTTCGGCTTGACTTTTGGCCATAAGTCGAGACGACAACTTGTGCTATCCTTTTCTGCTTCAGAGGTCTCGTAATATAATTGAAACATCCTTCCAGTGCTAACTACAGGTAAGCTATTTAACCATTGGTCCATTGCCAGGTACCAACAAATTTAGGTTGTTATTTTTTGCTGATTAACAGTTATTTTGGCTGGTTTCCCAGTCATCTTTTGCAAGCGCTGGCAGAGTGACTTTCTGAAATTCCTTGACTCTGGGGTTGTTGGGGGGGGGGGGATTTGGCGGTTTTGTGGAACTGAAGAAAGAAAGAAAAAAAGTCGTTTGATCAGAATGCAAACCATCGCAAGCCGGATGGAGAAGCGCTGATCAGAATCAGAATAGAGGTGGAAGGGACCTTGGAGGTCTTCTAGTCCAACCCCCTGCTCAGGAAGAAAAGCCTAGATCATTTCAGACAAGTGGCTGTCCAGTCTCTTCTTAAAAACCTCCAGTGATGAAGCACCCACAACCTCTGGGGGGGCTTCCACTAGTTAATTGTTCTCAGTAATAGTAACAGAGTTGGAAGGGACCTTGGAGGTCTTCTAGTCCAACCCCCTGCACAAGCAAAAAAAAACCCCACCCTATATAATTTCATACAGGTGGCTGTCCTGTCTCTTCTTAAAAACCTCCAGTGATGAAGCACCCACAACCTCTGGGGGTTTCCACTGGTTAATTTTTCTCAGCAACAGTAATAGAGTTGGAAGGGACATTGGAGGTCATCTAGTCCAACCCCCTGCTCAAGCAGGAGACCATTTCAGACAAGTTGCTGTCCAGTCTCTACTTAAAAACCCTGCAGTGAGGAAGCACCCAAAAACATCGGGAGGCTTCCACTAGTGAATTGTTCTCAGTAAGAGTAACAGTAACAGAACTGGAAGGGACCTTGGAGGTCTTCTAGTCCAACCCCCTGCTCGAGCAGGAGTCTCTATGCAATTTCAGACAGGTGGCTGCCCAGTTTCTCCTTAAAAACCTCCAGTGACAAAGCCTCCACGACTTCTGGTGGCAAGCTGTTCCACTGGTTCCACTGATTTCTCCATCTCACGGGGAAAGAAAGGAAAAAAATAAAAAGAAAACAGAAGAGGAAATCGAAGAAGAGTTCCCCCAAGTGTAATTCAGATGACACACGGATCCAAGATTAAAAGGAAATGGACAAAACCATGGATCCAAATTGTATTTAAAACTAGCTGATAACCCAGAGCTGCCCAGGGATTTATTTATCCCAACCCTCCTTCCACGAAAGTTGCCGCGATTGGTAATGTTGGATTTTCCCCCCTTACCAGAGGGAGCCCCCTTGTGGAGTACTGTGAAGCCGTTATCATGGCAACTCCACAGCACTGTACAGTAGAAGCCGTTTTACGGCAGTACAGTAGAAGCCATTTTAAGGCACAACAGGCTATATCTTAAGAAAACACACACCCCAAGGGGTGTTAGGGGGTGTCATACCCCCCATAATATTTGTTTCCAGAGAGTAAGTCATCTGTGTACCAAGTTTGGTTGAAATTGCTTGAGGTGTTCCAGATTTATGGTGGAACGTACACACACAGAGCCATTTACACACACACACACACACACACACACACACACTTCATATAACATATTGCAAGTGGACTTACAACCATTCATTTAGCAACCCAAGTTACAACAGCCCTGAAAAAAAGAGAGACTTATGACCATTCTTCCCAGCACCTTTTCCCCAATCACATGATCCAAATTCAGATGCTTGGCAACTGGCATGAACTTATGACTGTTGCAATGTCCCAGGTTCATGTGATTCCCCTTTGGGCGAACCTTCTGAACAAGCAAAGACAATGGGGAAGCCGGGTTCACTTCCCTAGGATGGAACTAGAACTCCCAGTTTCCTGGCGATTGGTCCAACGTTCTTCCCATGTTTGAGTCTCCAGGCCTTTAATCGTCTTAGCTGTTCTTCTTTGCCTTTTTTACCCCCAAAGTCTTAACTTCTTTTTTGTAATGTGGTGAGCAAAAGTGGATGCAGAATATTCCAGGTGCAGTCTTACCAAGGCTTTATCAAGCGGTGCTAATACTTTACGTGAGTTTGATTCTATGCCTCTGTTTATGCAACCAAGGATTGTATTAGCTTTTTTGGCTGCCCCTCAGACACCTGGCTCAGGTTTAAGGGAGAGGCCAGACTCAGAGTCCTGTTATCTGGCCATTGTTTTGGTGTTTCTGTTCCTCCGGCATTCAAGGCCATTCCCTCTGTACCCTTCCACTGAGATCCAGAGTTAAGCATTGGGGATGTTTTGACGGGACCAGTGGTGGGATTCAAATAATTTAACAACTGGTTCTCTGCCCTAATGACCAGCTGGGTGGGTGGGGCCATGGTAGGTGTGGCCAGGGGTTGTGACAGGCAGCAAGGCCTCTTGTACTCCCCTGGTGCAGGAAGGTGCTCCACCCCCACCCCCGTGCCCTGTTTTGGGAGCAAAAACAGGCTGCGAGGGGGGCAGCCTCCCCACCCATTTTGGGTCTTGGAGGCCTCCCTGAACTTACCTGGAAGCCAAAATGGGGTGTGTGGGAATTCCTGGAGGGGCGGGGAGGAGTGGGGCCAGCCAGCTACTGAGGTGGCGCAGTGGTTAGAGTGCAGTACTGCAGGCCACTTCAGCTGACTGCTATCTGCAGTTCGGCGGTTCAAATCTCACCAGCTCAAGGTTGACTCAGCCTTCCATCCTTCCAAGGTGGGTAAAATGAGGACCCAGATTGTTGGGGGCAATATGCTGACTCTGTAAACCGCTTAGAGAGGGCTGAAAGCCCTATGAAGTGGTATATAAGTCTAACTGCTATTGTTTGGCCGAACCGGCTGAATCCCCCCCACTGGACAGGACAGATAAAAATATTACTGCAAATCTGTTTCGATGCTTAGATCAGATCACCTTTAAATCAGATCAAATCAAATCCAAGCGCCCTTCCAAAACTTTGCTCATACCTAGTAAACAAGGAGCAGCAGTCTCTAACTTTGCTATCTCCTTCGTTTCACCTCCCGTGGTAAGGAAGAATATAAGCTGTGCATATATAGAGCAATAACAACAGGGGGGGGGGGAAATAACCCCAAACCGACCGCTATAATTTGCTGCACAATTCTGCGCAGCTTTCCACAGAGGGATACATGATTGAATTAAACAGGACTGTTTCTATATAATTATGTATGTAGAACATAATCTCATTACCAGCAAGATTTGCAAAAAATAAAAAAAAATAAAAAATATGGTTGCCGGCATACATCTCATTTCCTGGGGACTTCAGAAAGAATGACAGAATAACAGAGTTGGAAGGGACCATGGAGGTCTTCTAGTCCAACCCCCTGCTCAAGCAGGAGAGAGCCTATGTCAGTTCAGACAAATGGTTGTCCAGCCTCTTCTTAAAAAACCTCCAGTGTTGGAGCACCCACAACTTCTGGTGGCAAGCTGTTCCCCTGGTTAATTGCTCTCACTGTTAGGAAATTTCTCCTTAATTCCAAGTTGCTTCTCTCCTTTAATAGCCTCCATCCATTCACATGATAGCCGTGTTGAAGAGTCGAGAGTCAAGAGCCGAGGTGGTGCAGTGGTTAAATGCAGCACTGCAGGCTACTTCAGCTGACTGCAGTTCGGCTGTTCAAATCCCACCAGGCTCAAGGTTGACTCAGCCTTCCATCCTTCCGAGGTGGGTGAAATGAGGACCCAGACTGTGGGGGTGATATGCTGACTCTGTAAACCGCTTAGAGAGGGCTGAAAGCCCTATGAAGCGGTATATAAGTCTAACTATTGCATTGCTATTGTGTTCCAATATTTGAGGGGCTGCCCCAGAGAGGAAGGGGTCAAGCTGTTTTCCAAAACACCAGAGAAGGAGTAATGGATGGAAACTGACCAAGGAGAGAGAGATTCAACCTGGAAATAAGGAGGAACTTTCTGACAGTATGGAGAATCAACCCATGGAACAGAAGTTGCCTTCGGAAGTTGTGGGAGCTTCACCCCTGGAGGCTTTCAAGAAGAGACTGGACTGCCATTGGTCAGAACAGAAGTTGTGTAGCTTCAGTGCTGGAGACTGGAGTGCCATCTGTCAGAAATGGTGTAGGATCTCCTGCTTGGGCTGGATGGGATGACCTACAAGGTCCCTTCCACCTCTGTTCATCTGTATCTGGCCATGGCTAGTCTAGTGAAGAGAAGGACCAGGGGAACACATAATAGCAGCCTTCCAATATTTGAGGGGCTTCCACAGAGAAGAGGGGGGTCAATTTATTTTCCAAAGCACCTGAAGGCCAGAGAAGGCATAATGGATGGAAACTGACCAAGGAGAGATTCAACCTGGAAATAAGGAGGAACTTTCTGACAGTGAGAACAATCAACCAATAAGGGATGAAATGCTACCACAGAGAGAAGCCGAGGTGGCACAGTGGTTAGAGTGCAGTACTGCAGCCACTTCAGCTGACTGTTACCTGCAGTTCAGCGGTTCTAATCTCACCGGCTCAGGGTCGACTCAGCCTTCCATCCTTCCGAGGTGGGTGAAATGAGGACCCGGATTGTTGTTGGGGGCAATATGCTGACTCTGTAAACCGCTTAGAGAGGGCTGAAAGCCCTATGAAGCGGTATATAAGTCTAACTGCTATTGCTATTGCTATTGCTACTGGTTTGGGCCAGTTTGTCCGAACAGGTACTAAAAAAATTGCTTTAAAAAATAATAGTTAAAAAAAGTTCCGACAATCAGCTGTGTGATCATCAGCTGTTGCCGGGCAATGTCGGAACTTTTTAAAAAACTTTTTTCAAGCATTTCTTTTTACTACCCATCAGCTGTGAGACTATCAGCTGTGAAGTCCAGCTGCTTTTACATTGTGTGTGAGTCAGTTATGCAGCCACGCCTACCCGGTCACATGACCCCCCCCGCAAACCATGCCTGTCTGGTCACATGACTCCCAAGCCACACCCACCCAGTCACATGATCACAAAGCCACACCCGCAAAGCCACACCCAAAGTGCCGGTAGGGAATTTTTTTTGAATTTTCACCCCTGCAACCAATGGAATAGAGGTTGCCTTCAGAAGTTGTGGGATCTGCATCTCTGGAGGCTTTCAAGAAGAGACTGGACTGCCCTCCGTCAGAAATGGTGTAGGGTCTCCCGCTTGGGCAGGAGCCTTAAGAGCCGCGGTGGCGCAGTGGTTAAATGCAGCACTGCAGGCTACTGCTAGATCAGCAGTTCAGCGGTTCAAATCTCACCGGCTCAGGGTTGACTCAGCCTTCCATCCTTCCGAGGTGGGTAAAATGAGGACCCGGATTGTTGGGGGCAATATGCTGACTCTCTGTAAACCGCTTAGAGAGGGCTGAAAGCCCTATGAAGTGGTATATAAGTCTACTGCTATTGCTATTGCTATTGGGCAGGGGGTTGGACTAGATGACCTACAAGGTCCCTTCCAACTCTGTTATCCTCCATTCAATAGAACAGTAGTTGCCTTCGGAAGTTGTGGGACCTGCATCTCTGGAGGCTTTCAAGAAGAGACTGGACTGGCCTCTGTCAGAAATGGTGTAGGGTCTCCCGCTTGGGCAGGGGGTTGGACTAGATGACCTACAAGGTCTCTTCCAACTCTCTGTTAAGCTGTTAAACTACGATGAAGCAGCGGTACTAATTCTTTACATGATCTTGACTTTGTCCCAATATTAATGCAGTTGAGGATTGCATTTTACTTTTTTGCCAGCTGCAGATCACGGCTGGTTCACTGTTCAAGGGATTGCCCACTAGGGATGCTAGTCAGCCTGGCACCTCTTCCTTCTCCCTTCGTTTCAAAAAAAGATTCGGGGGTACGGATAGCATGGCCTCAGCTGCCATCTTGCCTTTGTCTGCTGAAAAATATTCCCCCCTAACTGATTGGGAAGTCAACATGCCAACATTTCAAAGCTAATAATAAGAGCCGAGGTGGCACAGTGGTTAGGGTGCAGTACTGCAGGCCACTTTAGCTGACTGTGATCTGCAGTTCAGCGGTTCAAATCTCACCGGCTCAAGGTTGACTCAGCCTTCCATCCTTCCGAGGTGGGTGAAATGAGGACCCGGACTGTGGGGGCAAGTTGCTGACTCAATTTGCTAAAAAATTTGTAAACCGCTTAGAGAGGGCTGAAAGCCCTATGAAGCGGTATATAAGTCTAATAAATAAGTAAGTAAGTAAGTAAGTAAGTAAGTAAGTAAGTAAGTAAGTAAGTATGTAAGTAAGTAAGTAAGTAAGTAAGTCAACCTGCTCATTTCCCCCTAAAACACATATTTTGCAAAGCCACCTACACGTAGCCCTCATCTAGTGAAACATTCAAAGTAATAGCGGCACTGAAAAAGGTGACTTCTCAGCATTTTTCACACTTACGACCATTGCAATAGCCAACCCCACGGTCACAGGATCAAAATTCAGACCTTTGGCATCTGGCTGATATTTGCGACCATTCTGATGAGCCAAGTCAAGTGGGGAAGCTGGATTCATTTAACAGCCGGGTGACCCATTTAACATCGGCGGGGAATTCGCTGAACCGCAGTAGCAAGAAATGCCGTAACCTGGGGTGGGGGGGAAACCTCACTTCACAAATGTCTCACTTAGCAACGTCAACTCGGCGCTCAATTGTGTTTGTAAGTCGAGGACAACCACTATCTAAAGGGAGCCTTTATCGACAGGATGTTCACAAGGACAGACTTCTCAAATCAAATCTCTTTTACCAAAGACCAATATTGTCGTTCCTTTCGCGTTGAAAATTTCACTCTTTCTGTTATTAGATGAACAATTTTCTACCATTCCTGGTCATTATCCTAAATTACCCATGGTTTCCTGCGACGTGTAATATTCCAGCACCGACTGTTCTGCAGCCTTCGACGTCGATATCTTTATTTCAATTTCCATCTCCTTTACTTCTCCTGATAAGAACGTAAAGTCGCGCTTGGAATTGAGATGCAGTTTTCACTTCTAACCATATTTTCAGACGTGGCTTTGTGGTGTGCTGGGGGCGTTTGGGCTCTTTACGGTCAGTTTTAGCTGGACTCCAGTTACTCAGTTGGAGTTTTGGCATTTTTCTTAAGGAAGAGGACTGGGCCAGGCCATAGTTGGCCATTTTGAGGCTGGTGGAGGTTTAAACGGCAACATCTGGTTCCCACACTTGGGACTTGCTGGTATCTTCTAAGCCTTGGGAGCTCTGCTCTGGATTTCTCTCCTTCCTTCCTCCCTCCCCTTCCACAACCTTCTTACATTTCTTTCCTTCCTTCCTTCCTTCCTTCCTTCCTTCCTTCCTTCCTTCCTTCCTTCCTCCTTCCTTCCACATTCACTCACATTTTTCTCTTCCAATCTTCCATATTCTTCCTTCCTTCCTTCCTTCCTTCCTTCCTTCCTTCCTTCCTTCCTTCCTTCCTTCCTTCCTTCTTCACAGTTTTTTCTCTTCCATTCTTCCATATTTCTCCTTCCCTCTTCCATTCCTTCCTTACTTTCTCCTCCCTCCCTCCATCCTTCCTGCCACATTCAGTCACATTTTTCTTCTTCAATTCTTCCATAACCTCCCTCTCTCCTATATTCACTAACATTTTTCTTCTTCCATATCCTCCCTCCCTCCCTCCATCCCTTCTTCCTTCCTGCCACATTCACTCACATTTTCCTTCTTCCATATTCTTCCTCCTTCCCTCCGTCCCTCCCTCCTTCTGCCACATTCATTCACATTTTCTCCTTCCTTCCTTCCTTCCTTCCTTCCTTCCACATTCACTCACATTTTTCTCTTCCAATCTTCCATATCCTTCCTTCCTTCCTTCCTTCCTTATTCACTCACATTTTTTCTCTTCCAATCTTCCATATTCTTCCTTCCTTCCTTCCTTCCTTCCTTCCTTCCACATTCACATTTTTTCTCTTCCATTCTTCCATATTTCCCCCTCTTCCATTTCTTCCTTCCTTTCTTCCTCCCTCCCTCCATCCTTCCTGCCACATTCACTCACATTTTTCTTCTTCAATTCTTCCATAACCCCCCTCCCTCCTATATTCACTAACATTTTTCTTCTTCCATATCCTCCCTCCCTCCATACCTTCTTCCTTCCTGCCACATTCACTCACATTTTCCTTCTTCCATATCCTTCCTCCTTCCCTCCCTCCCTCCTTCTGCCACATTTACTCACATTTTCTTCTTCCATTCTCTTCCTTCCTTCCTTCCTTCCTTCCTTCCTTCCACATTCACTCACATTTTTTCTCTTCCAATCTTCCATATTCTTCCTTCCTTCCTTCCTTCCTTCCTTCCTTCCTTCCTTCCTTCCTTCCTTCCTTCCTTCCTTCCTTCCTTCCACATTCACATTTTTTCTCTTCCATTCTTCCATATTTCCCCCCTCTTCCATTCCTTCCTTCCTTTCTTCCTCCCTCCCTCCATCCTTCCTGCCACATTCACTCACATTTTTCTTCTTCAATTTTTCCATAACCTCCCTCCCTCCTATATTTACTAACATTTTTCTTCTTCCATATCCTCCCTCCTTCCCTCCCTCCCTCCCTCCCTCCCTCCCTTCTTCCTTCCTGCCACATTCACTCACATTTTCTTCTTCCATTCTTTTCCTTCCTTCCTTCCTTCCTTCCTTCCACCCTTCCTTCCTTCCACCCTTCCTTCCTCTCTTTTATCCCTCCCTTAAAAAAAAATCTGCCCTACCTACATGCATAAAACCCAAGGTCTTCACAGACCCCCAGGAGAAGAAGAGCTGAGGCTATCCATCTCTGCTGTCCATTTCTGGTCAAGCACCACTGCCAGCTTGCCTGATGCCAGTGAGGTCTGCAGAGACCTCGCTTTACTAAGTTCTCGATTCCCACACCATTCAAAAGGTCTTCATCCCAAATTGCATAGCTAAAACCCTGTAGAGATTCTCCAACATCCATGATACGGTTGTCCCAAAGGTGCTTTTTCAGGAGTCAATTTGGACTTCCTTGTTTTTTCTTTGAGAACCTTTCGCTTCTCATCCAAGGAGCTTCTTCAGCTATGATTTGGATGGTGGGGAATGGAAGGATTTACATTCCATGCAGACAGCTGGTCATTTGCATCCTTTTTAGAGGGCCGTTGAGGCCCTTGGGGGTTTATCTGTATCCTCAGATTTGATTTGATTTGATTTGTTTTGTATGCCGCCCACTCCCGAAGGACTCCGGGCGGCTCACAATAGACAAGGGAAAGGGGGAAAACTAGACAAAGACAACACTTTAAAAACAAAACCACAACATTCACAATTTCCGTGGGGCTGGATATTTCACAGCTGGAGCAGCCAGGACTTGGTGGCTTTGCAGAAGGCCGGGAGAGTGGTAAGGGTCCGGATCTCCACGGGGAAATCGTTCCAGAGGGCTGGAGAAGGCTCTCCCCCGGGGGGTCGCCAGCCGACATTGGCTGGCAGATGGAATCCGGAGGAGACCTAACCTGCGAGATCTAATCGGTCTATGGGAGGTAATCGGCAGGAGGCGGTCTCTCAGGTACCCAAGTCCGATGCCATGTAGGACTTTATAGGTAGCGGCCAGCACCTTGAAGCGGATTCGGAGACTAATGGGTAGCCAGTGCAGCTCGCGGAGGATAGGTGTGACGTGGGTGTACCTGGGTGCACCCACAATCGCTCGCGGATAAATCCTTCCATTCCCCACCATCCAGTCAGAGCTGAAGAAGCTTCTTGGATGAGAAGTGAAACATCTTCAAAACAAGAAAATCCAAGTTGCCTCCTGAAAAAGCCCCTTTGGGACAATCATGACCTGGTTGACTGAGAATCTCTATAGACCTTTAGCTATCCAATTTGGGATTCACTTTACAACCATGGCAAGACAGGTTGGAAAACAGGGCAAAACTCACTTCAGAAATGTCTCACTTAACAACAGGAATGTTGGGCCCAATTATGGTCGTAGGTTCGAGGACTACTGGTATTCTGTCCCTAGGAATGACTAATGCAAATGTATTGAGTTGAAGTTATTCAGCAAAATTAACTTTGGTGTTTAGGGTGGATGCTTCTAAGTTGAACATGTTATTATTAGGTTTTTTTTTTTTTTTTTTAAAGAAAAACTAGATTAAAAACATTTCTTTTGTTTCCAAGCCTATTGTGCAACGAGTATTTTTGTTCCAAGGTTTTTATTGCATTTCTTTTGAAAAGAATGTTTTCTGCATTTTATTGAGCCATGTCACATTTTCTTTCTTTCTTTGTTCGGTTGAGGCACAAAAGGGCATTTTATGTTCTTTAATTTCCATCCTATTCACGCAGAGGCCTAATTAATACTTGGGTTTCTTAACAACCTCCTCAAACTATTCTTGTTATTTTCTATCCTGCCAGCAGATGCTGGACACGAACGGCAAACTTATGAATAGCTATCGAAGAAGAACAATAAAAACTAAATTTTAGGGAGGGGGAGAGAGAGAGAGGGAGGGAGGGAGACGATGAATTAGATAGAAAGATGATAGATAGATAAATAGAAAGATGATAAGATAGATAGATAGATAGATAGATAGATAGATAGATAGATAGATAGATAGATATAGATAGACAGACAGACAGACAGATGATAGATTGGTTAGGTTAGATAGCTATATAGTTAGAGAGAGAGAGAGAGATGATAGATCAGAAAGATGATAGATAAATGAAAAGGATAAATATATAGATAGGTAGGTAGGTAGGTAGGTAGGTAGGTAGGTAGGTAGATAGATAGATAGATAGATGATAATAGATTAGTTAAATTATATTAGATAGCTAGTTAAAGAGATAAATATGATAGATTAGATAGATGATAGATAAATAAAAAGGATAAATAGATAAATAGATAGATAGACAGACGGACAGACAGACAGATGATAGATTGGTTAGGTTAGTTAAAGAGAGAGAGATATGATAGATTAAAAAGATGATAGATAAATAGAAAGGATAAATAGGTAGGTAGCTAGGTAGATAGATAGACGATAGACAACAGATTATATTAAATTAGATAGCTAGTTAAAGAGATAAATATGATAGATTAGATAGATAGATGATAGATAAATAAAAAGGATAAATAGATAGGTAGGTAGGTAGGTAGGTAGGTAGATGATAGATAGATAGGTAGATAGGGAGAGAGAGAGAGAGAGAGAGAGAGAGAGAGAGAGAGAGAGAGAGAGAGAGAGAGAGAGAGAGAGAGAGAGAGAGAGAGAGAGAGAGAGAGAGAGAGAGAGAGAGAGAGAGAGAGAGAGAGAGAGAGAGAGATACAAGATGGAGCCATAGAGAATCTACTCACGTAGCAGGAAGTCAAAACACTCAGCATTACTAAAGGTCTCTCCAGCTGAGTGGCAAGCCATGTTTGCAAACACTGGTTAGTTGTCACTCCAGAGAAGATGACGTGTGTGTGCGTGTGTGTGCGCGCCTGTGTTTGTGTGTGTGTGTCTGTGTGTAGTGGAGGGAACTCTTCAGCTCAAGCTGTGTCATGTCAGCTTGATGGCTCCTAACAGGCTGGACTTTTTCTTACTACCTTGGCTTTTTCTGACAACAGAAAAATCGGGACTCTGCTTTGAAACAGTTTCTGCAAACCTAGAAGGCTGCCGTCTCTTATCTCAGTTTGTTTTACTCGGTTAGAATAAGGCAGTGATGGGTTTGGGGTTTGGGAGGGGACAAGGGCTTCTGCTGAGCTCAGTTTTGCTTCATTTCTAACACTGACTAGGTTAGGAAAACAAAGAAAACCCAAACAGTTTTCTCGCAGACATTTCATGACCCAAGTAGGTAACGTTATCAGTGTTTGTTGGGAGGAGAAAGCGAAGGAGGAAGACAAGGACTGAGGGGTCCTTGTTGCTCTCTGAGCTTGGTTGTTTTCTTGCAGATGTTTCATGACCCATCTAGGTAACATAATTAATGAAAGAAGTGGGGTTTGGGAGGAGGAGGAGGAGGAAGAGGAGGAGGAGGAGGAGGAGGAGGAGGAAGAGGATGATGAAGACAACAACGACCATGGCAACAACAACATTGAGCTCCCTGGTGCTCTCTGAGCTTGATTATTTTCTTGCAGACATTTCATTACCCACTTAGGTAACATCATCAGTGCTAGTAGGGAGTGGGGTTTGCTCTCTGTTTGTATTAGCTTGCCCTATCACTGCTGGCGGGAGTGGGATTAGAACTCAGTCTCCTAGTGACTGGTCCAAAGTCACACAGCAGGACTAAAGCAGGACTAGAACTCCCAGTCTCCTAGTGGTTGGCCCAAAGTCATGGAGCCAGCTTTGGTGGTTAAGATGGGACTAGAACTCATAGTCTCCTAGTGGTTGGCCCAAAGTCACCCAGCCAGCTTTCACAACTAAAGCAGGACTAGAACTCCCAGTCTCCTAGTGGTTGGCCCAAAGTCACACAGCCAGCTTTCACGACTAAAGCAGAACTAGAACTCCCAGTCTCCTAGTGACTGGCCCAAAGTCACACAGCCAGCTTTCACAACTAAAGCAGGACTAGAACTCCCAGTCTCCTAGTGGTTGGCCCAAAGTCATGGAGCCAGCTTTGGTGGTTAAGATGGGACTAGAACTCATAGTCTCCTAGTGGTTGGCCCAAAGTCACCCAGCCAGCGTTCACAACTAAAGCAGGACTAGAACTCCCAGTCTCCTAGTGGTTGGCCCAAAGTCACACAGCCAGCTTTCACGACTAAAGCAGGACTAGAACTCCCAGTCTCCTAGTGACTGGCCCAAAGTCACACAGCCAGCTTTCACAACTAAAGCAGGACTAGAACTCCCAGTCTCCTAGTGGTTGGCCCAAAGTCATGGAGCCAGCTTTGGTGGTTAAGATGGGACTAGAACTCATAGTCTCCTAGTGGTTGGCCCAAAGTCACCCAGCCAGCTTTCACAACTAAAGCAGGACTAGAACTCCCAGTCTCCTAGTGGTTGGCCCAAAGTCACACAGCCAGCTTTCACGACTAAAGCAGGACTAGAACTCCCAGTCTCCTAGTGACTGGCCCAAAGTCACACAGCCAGCTTTCACAACTAAAGCAGGACTAGAACTCCCAGACTCCTAGTTATTTGCCCAAAGTCATGGAGCCAGCATTGGTGGCTAAGATGGGACTAGAACTCATAGTCTCCTAGTGGTTGGCCCAAAGTCACCCAGCCAGCTTTCACAACTAAAGCAGGACTAGAACTCCCAGTCTCCTAGTGGTTGGCCCAAAGTCACACAGCCAGCTTTCACGACTAAAGCAGGACTAGAACTCCCAGTCTCCTAGTGACTGGCCCAAAGTCACACAGCCAGCTTTCACAACTAAAGCAGGACTAGAACTCCCAGTCTCCTAGTGGTTGGCCCAAAGTCATGGAGCCAGCTTTGGTGGTTAAGATGGGACTAGAACTCATAGTCTCCTAGTGGTTGGCCCAAAGTCACCCAGCCAGCTTTCACAACTAAAGCAGGACTAGAACTCCCAGTCTCCTAGTGGTTGGCCCAAAGTCACACAGCCAGCTTTCACGACTAAAGCAGGACTAGAACTCCCAGTCTCCTAGTGACTGGCCCAAAGTCACACAGCCAGCTTTCACAACTAAAGCAGGACTAGAACTCCCAGTCTCCTAGTGGTTGGCCCAAAGTCATGGAGCCAGCTTTGGTGGTTAAGATGGGACTAGAACTCATAGTCTCCTAGTGGTTGGCCCAAAGTCACCCAGCCAGCGTTCACAACTAAAGCAGGACTAGAACTCCCAGTCTCCTAGTGGTTGGCCCAAAGTCACACAGCCAGCTTTCACGACTAAAGCAGGACTAGAACTCCCAGTCTCCTAGTGACTGGCCCAAAGTCACACAGCCAGCTTTCACAACTAAAGCAGGACTAGAACTCCCAGACTCCTAGTTATTTGCGCAAAGTCATGGAGCCAGCATTGGTGGCTAAGATGGGACTAGAACTCATAGTCTCCTAGTGGTTGGCCCAAAGTCACCCAGCCAGCTTTCACAACTAAAGCAGGACTAGAACTCCCAGTCTCCTAGTGATTGGCCCAAAGTCACCCAGCCAGCTTTTGTGACTAAAGTAGGACTAGAACTCCCAGTCTCCTAGTGATTGGCTCAAAGTCATCCAGCCAGCTTTCACGACTAAAGCAGGACTAGAACTCCCAGTTTCCTAGTGATTGGTCCAAAGTCACCCAGCCAGCTTTCATGACTAAGGCAGGACTAGAACTCTCAGTCTCCTAGTGACTGGCCCAAAGTTACCCAGCCACTTTCACAACTAAAGCAGGACTAGAATTCCCAGTCTCCTAGTGATTGGCCCAAAGTCACCCAGCTGCCTTTCATGGTTAAGGAGGCACTGGAATTCACTCACTCCACTTTCTTACCCTGGTGCTTTAAACCACTCGCTCAAAGGAGCTCTCTGCTTTCAATTTCATTCCAACACGTCCTCCTTATTATGACTTATAATAATATGCCCTCCTCCCTTGATTATACATTTTACTTCTTTGTCTCCCCACCACCATTCATTTCTCCTAAATAAAAAAACAACAACAACACCCCCCGAACACACTGCATTTCCAACTCCAGAAGAAAGCCATCAAGGAAATAACGGGACGTGATTAGCAAGGACCTCTCCATATTGGAGAAATGCAGCGTGATTCAGCGCTGGCTGCCTTCCAGAGTTCCGCATGCAATCAGCCAAAGATGGGCGCTGGAGAAAATAGAACGGCAAAAGTAACTTTGAAGAACGGGGTTGCCCTGGCAACGGGACTGTAAATACTCCACCACCAGCGTTAAGTGGTACCCGAAGATGCTCGGATTTGAGAGGGCTTGGAAGAATGGCAAAATTTCCCTCGGCTGAAAACACAGCTCGGATTCGGTCCTCCCACCCGCTTAACTCCCCTCCCCACCCCCGCATTCGTTCTTTTAATTGCAAAATATTCTGCAGGGTGCTTCTTGTGATGTTTATGGAAGGAGGGCTGAGAAGATGCCATCGTTGAGAACACTGCGATGAGCTGCTTTAAAAAAAAAAAAAAAAAGAATTGACATCTCTGCTCCAAATTGGAATTTTGCAATCTGGGGTATGGCTCTCCTTTTTTTTGAAGGCCAAGATGTATAGAATAAAATAGAATAACAGAGTTGGAGGGGACCTTGGAGGTCTTCTAGTCCACCCCCCTGCCTAGTTAAGAAACCCTACACCACTTCAGACAAATGGTTATTCCATTTGGCAAATTGTTCCACTGATTAATTGTTCTAACTTCCAGGAAATTTTTCCTTAGTTTTAAGTTGCTTCTCTCCTTGATTAGTTTCCACCCATTGCTTCTTGTCCTGCTTTCAGGAGAATAGCTTGACTCCCCCTTCTTTGTGGCAGCCCCTGAGATATTGGAAGACTGCTATCATGTCTCCCCTGCTCCTTCTTTCTATTAAACTAGACCTACCCAGTTCCTACAACCGTTCTTCATATGTCCCCTATTCCTCTTTATTGCTCTTCTCTCCACTTTTCCTAGAGTCTCCACATCTTTTTTACATTGTGTCTGTGACCAGAATAGAAAAAGCAAGAAAAATGTCAATCATGAGAGAATTCTGATTGTGAGAATGCAGCATCTTCAAATATACCAGCATTAGGGTCATGGCACTGATGTGAAAGCAGAAGAAAGTTTTAATTTCCAATCAATCAATCAATCAATCTTTACTAACTCTGTTACTGAGGGCAAAGAAATAGTATAGGTCTCCTGGGTGAGCCGGGGGGTTGGACTAGAAGACCTCCAGGGTCCCTTCCAACTTGGTTACTGAGAACTATTAGCCAGATGTTGTGGGTGCTCCATCACTGGAGGCTTTCAAAAAGAGAATGGACATCCATTGGTCTGAAATGGATAGTCTTCTGCTCAAGCAGGAGATAGGACTAGAAGACCTCCAGAGTCCCTTCCTAATCGGTTACTGAGAACAAAGCCTTCAGAGGTTGTGGGTGCCCCATCACTGGAGGCTTTCAAAAAGTAACTATAGCAATAGCAGTTAGACTTATATACCGCTTCATAGGGCTTTCAGCCCTCTCTAAGCGGTTTACAGAGTCAGCATATTGCCCCCAACAACAATCCGGGTCCTCATTTTACCCACCTCGGAAGGATGGAAGGCTGAGTCAACCCTGAGCCGGTGAGATTTGAACAGCCGAACTGCAGAACTGCAGTCAGCTGAAGTAGCCTGCAGTGCTGCACTCTAACCACTGCGCCACCTCAACTGGCCAACCATTTGTCTGGAATGGTGTAGGCTCTCCTGTTTGAGCAGGGGGCTGGACTAGAAGACCTCCGAGATCTCTTCCCACTCTATTATTCTATTTTATGTTCTAAGTTTTGACAGGTGGCTAATCCTATCATCTGTTCTTTCCTACTCCAGATAGGGAGAATGATGCTCTTTCACCAGCTGTTGGCATTTAGTGGGACGAGTCTAATCACTCCTTAATAGGCTTTGTACACCATAAATCAGGATGCCAGCATTTGGTGCCATCGTACCTGGACAGGAGAGGGGACAGAGTGCAAATTAGCACATTAGCCCATCTTAACTTTCTGACAGCTGAAAAAAAACGGATGGATTGTACATTAACTGAGCTGCTCCCGGATCATGGACCATTATGAACCTCTGCAAATATCAACCAGAACAGAGCTGGAAGGGACCTTGGAGGTCTGCTAGTCCAACCCCCTGCTCAAGCAGGAGATCCTACACAATTTGAGACAAGTGACTATCCGATCGCTTCATAAAAACCTCCAGTGATGGATGTCCATGGAGAGTCTCAATCATCCAGGTCATGGTTGTCCCAAAAGTGCTTTCCCCCCACAAAAAGCAACTGGACTTCCTTGAGGTTTTCTATGGAAATGTTCCGTTTTTCATCCAAGAAGCTTCTTGAGTTCAGTTCAGTTGCTTTCCATGGTGCTGAAATCCATCTCTCTCTCTCTCTCTCTCTCTCTCTCTCTCTCTCCCCCCCTCTCTCCCCCCTCTCTCTTTCTCTCTGTCTCTCTGTCTCTGTCTCTGTCTCTCTCCTTCCTTGAGGTTTTCTATGAAAATGTTTTGCTTCTCATCCAAGAAGCTTCTTGAGTTCAGTTCAGTTCAGTTCAGTTGCTTTCCATGGTGCTGAAATCCATCTCTCTCTCTCTCTCTCTCTCTCTCTCCCCCTCTCTCTCTCTCTTTCTCTCTGTCTCTGTCTCTGTCTCTGTCTCTCTCTCTCTCCTTCCTTGAGGTTTTCTATGAAAATGTTTTGCTTCTCATCCAAGAAGCTTCTTCAGTTCAGTTCAGTTGCTTTCCATGGTGCTGAAATCCATCTCTCTCTCTCTCTCTCTCTCTCTGTCTCTCTGTCTCTGTCTCTGTCTCTGTCTCTCTCCTTCCTTGAGGTTTTCTATGAAAATGTTTTGCTTCTCATCCAAGAAGCTTCTTGAGTTCAGTTCAGTTGCTTTCCATGGTGCTGAAATCCATCTCTCTCTCTCTCTCTCTCTCTCTCTCTCTCTCTCCCCCTCTCTCTCTTTCTCTCTGTCTCTCTGTCTCTGTCTCTGTCTCTGTCTCTGTCTCTGTCTCTCTCCTTCCTTGAGGTTTTCTATGAAAATGTTTTGCTTCTCATCCAAGAAGCTTCTTGAGTTCAGTTCAGTTCAGTTGCTTTCCATGGTGCTGAAATCCAACTCTCTCTTCCCCCCCTCTCCCTCTCTCCCTCTCTCTCTCTTTCTCTCTGTCTCTGTCTGTCTGTCTGTCTGTCTGTCTCTCTCCCCTTCCTTGAGGTTTTCTATGAAAATGTTTTGCTTCTCATCCAAGAAGCTTCTTGAGTTCAGTGCAGTTGCTTTCCATGGTGCTGAAATCCATCTCTCTCTCTTCTGGTGGAAGCCTTGAAGAGATTCTCAGTCATCCTTGTCATGGTTGTCCCAAAGGTACTTTTCTTTTTCAAGAGGCAACTGGACTTTCTGGTTTTTCTTTGTAGATCTTTCACTTCTCATCCAAGAAGCTTCTTCAGCTCTGATTGGATGGTGGGGAATGGAAAGATTTTATATTCTTTGCAGATAGGTGGTCATTTGCATCCTTTTTAGAGAGTTGTTGAGGCCACTTGGAGATTTGTCTATGTCCTCAGAGTCACAGCTGGTCATTTGCATCCTTTTGCATCAAATGGGGTGGGAGTAAGAAGGGATTTCCAGAGAGAGAGAAAAAATTGCAGACTACAGGAACCTTTTGCACCACTCAGGTGACCCCAAGGACGCAGATAAACCTCCAAGTGGCCTCAACGACCCTCTAAAAGGATGCAAATGACCAGCTGTCTGCAAGGAATATAAATCCTTCCATTCCCCACCATCCAGTCAGAACTGAAGAAGCTTCTTGGATGAGAAGCAAACCATTGCTCCTCAATGAAAAACCCACAATTTCTGGAGGCAAGTTGTTCCACTGGTTAATTGTTCTAACTGTCAGGATGTTTCTCCTTAGTTCTAAGTTGCTTCTTTCCTTGATTAATTTCCACCCATTGCTTCTTGTCCTGCCTTTAAGGGCTTTGGAGAAATCAAATGTGAATTCTACAACGCTTCCTGACAATTCGTGGGCATGAGAATCTGGTGAGGTAACTTGGACCTTAGACCAAGTTTGTCAAACTCAAATTTCATTGAGGGCTGCATCAAGGTTGTGGCTGACCTCGCGGGGAGGGGTGTGGCCCACTGGGTGGGAGTGGCCATCTTGACACCACTCCCCAAACTGCTGGCATGTTGTCTCTTCACATTGGGTAGACTGGGGCACGCCATGCTGGCCCGATCTTTCCTCTTTGCATTGGGTAGAGTAGGGTGTCCCAACAGGCCAGATCCGACCACATTGTGGGCCTTGAGCTTGACGCTCCTGTCTTACAAAGGACTCAGCGTTGCCTTGCCGCCTCTTCTAATCTATTGTGATATTAATATCTTCATTAGCTCCATTGAGCCCAAAACATATTGAAGCCAGCGAGTGTTACATATTCTTAGCCGGCCATTCATCTCTGTCCGATTTCTCAGCAAGCAAACTCGAGGTAATAGCCTTCCTGAATCCCCGGGTTTTTATTCTCAAAGATTTAAGTTGCCGGCATTTAATTAATGGGAGAGAAGTGAGGGATTTATGGGAAGGGTATTTTAAAAAAAAAGATAATCGTTGCTTATTGCTTTATATAAAAAGCCATTGCAGTTTTTCCCCCCCTCTGTATAGCAGACGGATTGCTCCGATGCAGCGAGAATTTCAGAGAATAGACGGCCATTAGAACATATCAATAATCTTTCTGGAGGGGGCCAAGGGCCTGCCTTTCATTTACTTATTTTATTGATTTATTTATCAAATTTTTGAAACCAGACGTCTCCTTCACAGACGAGATGGCGCAGAAACAAAGGACCAATGGCAATCTTACTCCAGTGTTGGTAGTCCTTGACTTACGGCCACAATTCACCCCAACATTTCTGTGCGCGATGATCCAGGGCACAGTAAAGCGATAATGCAAATAGCTGGCAGTTCAAACCACCCCTATATTGCTCCAAATTTCCCCAAACGCTCCCATGTTTCTGGCACATCCCAGACCAAAGTGAACACACACACACACACACACACACACACACACACAAACACACACACCTCAAGCAGCCGCCAGCTGCAAATAGTCCAGCCCAGCACTGTGTACACCATGGCTGCACAGCAATAAATCCAGCAGGGCAAATCAAAGAGTTCAGGAAGCAAAGGATCCAGGTAATTAGTCCAGAAAAGAATGCCAGGGCTTTCCAAAAGTTCAAACGTCGGCACTCAAGATGTTGGCTCTCAAGACTTCAGTAATTCAGCATTTGTTCCCAACAAATGCCCTTCCTCACAGCATCTCCTGAAGCCTCATTCCCCAGGTGTGCCTTGTGAAGAATGGCGGGGCGCTCTCCTCCCAAATAGCTTGCTCAGTCTGTGCTGTTCTTGCCTTCTCTCCACTCTCCATGCTCTCGGATCAGGAGCAGGTGGTCCTTGCTCCTCGCCTGAGCTCTAGCTCCCATGTTGACTGCTTAACCTCTCTTTGTCATCCTGGCCCTGTTCCCCCCCACCACCTACAAGCTATCCCAATCATGAAAGGCGCTGGCCTGCCTGGCTCTTACCTTCCCCACTCTCCTCCAAAGTCAATGAAGCCACCTCCTCAATCTCCGTTGGCTCCAGTTCCAGCTCATCTTCCCCCACAGATTCAAGCTTCGACAGGGGCATGACACTGTTGTCAGGCCTGCAGCCATCTTTTCTTTTGGATCTTTGGCCTGCCAAATTTTCTATTATTCTACTAGGCGTTTCCTATTGTGGGTAAATGGGAGGGGGGATTGTATGGAATTAGATGCTATATAGCCATAACAACATACTTTCTAGAAAGCCAAGGTCATCCTTTGTCTCTGCACCTCTGTACCTGACTGGAACTGGATGGGTGGAACTGCCAGCATGGCCGTGGTAGATTGGATCATGGGATGGACTTGTGGGTGTGGGGGCAAGATCTTGAACTTTCAACTGGGTGGAGAAAACCGGGAAGCTTTCAGATTCAGGTTTTCCCAGATGGGTCTTGATTCTATCCCTCTGTTTATGTGGCCTAGAACTGTGTTGGCTTTTTGAGCAGCTGCTGCACATGGCTGGCTCCTATTTAAATACTATACTGTACCTATACTGTACCTGTACATTTTGTTTTCTTGCCTAAATTCCTCTCCAGCAAAATCATTTTGTGAGAATGCCGCATCTTCAAATATACCAACATTAGGGTCATTGTACTGATGTGAAAGCAGAAGAAAGTTTTGATTTTCAATCAATCAATCAATCCAAGGTCCCTTCCAACTCTGTTACTGAAAACAAAGAAATAGTATAGGTATCCTGGGTGAGCTGGGGGTTGGTCTAGAAGACCTCCAAGGTCCCTCTCAACTCTGTTACTGAGGACAATTAACCAGAAGTCATGGGTGCTCCATCATTGGAGGCTTTCAAAAAGAGATTGGACCACCAGTTGCCTGAAATGCTGTACGGTCTCCTGTTCAAGCAGGGGGTTGGACTAGAAGACCTCCAAGGTCCCTCTCAACTCTGTTGTTCTACGTTCTATGTTTCTGATGCCTCCAAAGCCAAATTTTGCATCCTAGCTACAAGCTCGAGAAGTAAAGCTGCAGGAGAAGGAAAGGAACCCAGATCAAATCATCAGACGTATCTTGTCTGGCAAACACATTGATCTTGACTTTTGTCTTCTCTAAATGGCTGTTCTGTTTCTAACATAATTATAGGCAGACATTGACCTTTTTAGGCATATTTTGAATTCCAAAATGTATTTAAAGCCCTCGCTGGGCTCCGTTTTTCAACTTTTTGGACCGGGTCAACCAAATTGAAGGGAAAGAGGCTGAGATGATGGAAATCAGAGGAGAATAGATTTGGTTAGCAACCAGGCGAATATAAAAGTTTTGCACGGCTACCTTTAGCCTCCAATTGAATCAGCGGGAATCCCAAAGTTCCCAGGGAAGCGAAGATAATCGTAATGGGAAGTAAATTGTTGCCATTTGCCTTCAAAGCCTTTTAATGTAATTCAATCAATCTGTTTAGCTTGGGTAAAACTCAGATTTATACCTGGAGCAGACAATGGAGGAGTTCAAACTCTGTTTCATTTCGTGGCGATATTCATCATCCAAAATTTGTGTTTGTAATGGACAGATGGTTTTTCCATTACGGATGGTTTTCCATCCATAATGGTTTTCCCAGCTGCAATGGATGGCTGTGAAGTTTGGACCATAAGGAAGGCTGAATGCCAAAGAATGGAGGCCTTTGAACTCTGGTGCTGGAGAAGACTCCTGCATTGAGTCCCTTGGACTGCAAGGCCATCCAACCGGTCAGTTCTAGAGGAGAACTGGCTGCTCTTTAGAAGGCCAGATCCTGAAGAGGAAACTCAAAGACTTTGGCCACCTAAGGAGAAGGAAGGACTCCCTGGAGAAGAGCCTCATGCTGGGAAAGATGGAGGGCAAAAGAAGAAGGGGATGACAGAGAAGGAGGTGGCTGGATGGAGTCACTGAAGCAGTTGGTGTGAGCATCAATGGACTCCAGAGGATGGTAGAGGACAGGAACGCCTGGAGGAATGTGGCCATGGGGTCACAATGGGTCGGAGAAGACTCCTGCGAGTCCCGTGGACTGCAAGGCCATCCAACTGGTCAGTTCTAGAGGAGATCAACCCTGACTGCTCTTTAGAAGGCCAGATCCTGAAGAGGAAACTCAAATCCTTTGGCCACCTAATGAAAAGGAAAGACTCCCTGGAGAAGAGCCTCATGCTGGGAAAGATGGAGGGCAAAAGAAGAAGGGGATGACAGAGAATGAGGTGGCTGGAAGGAGTCATTGAAGCAGTCAGCGTGAGCTTAAATGGACTCCAGGGGATGGTAGAAGACAGGAAGGCCTGGAGGAACGTTGTCCATGGGGCCGCGATGGGTCGGACACGACTTTGCAACTAACAACAACAATGGACAGACATTGGTGGCATCCTGCAGAGTGAGGAGAACACAACTCAGGTGGAGAACGAGAGGCCAAACATGAGTGATAGGAGAGACTATTTGAGTGTGGGGTCCTTGGTGCTCTCTGAGCTTGGCGGTTTTCTTGCAGATGTTTCATTACCAAGCTAGGTAACACCATCAGTGCTAGGAGTCCAGTTTATATGTGTACTTTTGGTTTTTCTTCCCTAAGTGAAAGACTTTATTGCAAATATATACAGGTTAGGGCAGGGATGGTTAACCTTTTCAGTGCCAAGTGTCGAATGCACACGCATGAACCTCTGAAATGCAATACCAGTGCCTGTCGCACATGCACCCTGCATCCCCATGCATTGGCCCTGTGCATGCATCTCTCCACCCATTTTTGGCTTCCAGGATGGTGCAGGAGCCCTTCCAGGGCCTAAATGTTGTCAGAACCTTCCCCAGACTCCAGGACTGGCCCAGGTTCCTCCCTAACATCCTCATTGTCTGAATCTGCTACCACTGGTGTGCCACAACACTTCCTAATTTAAATGACCTCTTGAAAAAAAAGAGATCACTTTGGCTATCCAGGAAAAGAGATTTCTTAGAAATCGAGCAGTAGGGCCTTTCCATCCCAAGGTTACCAGGCTGGTCGGAATTATTTTTTTAAAAAAAGAGTTATTGGTGCTATCAAACAAGCTTGCTTTTTTTAAAACATCTTTTTGTCTCCAAATCCCTCCCCTGCCTGTAAATCTTCAAAATGGTAGAGGTAGGTATCCTCATTAAAACTGGCCCTCCTGTTTGACGGACAAAGCTGGTTTTGACTGTTGGCGATGAAGGCGATATGACAGGTGACGGTGCCTCTGTCCATGGTACTGAATCTCAATAAAGTGTGTCTCATAAACAGATGTTGAAATAACCCCTGCATCCTTCTGCACTTTTTATCAGAAGGAAAGAAGGGCGGGATGCAGCTCTCCGTGGGGCCTGGATGGGAGGGAATGCTAAGAATGTGATGTATTTGTTTAAATGTTAAATGTATAGCTGCCTGTCTCACTATCAAGGGACAAGCAGAACGATGGGAAAATTAAAGGAAGTCCATAGAAAGAGGGTTTGCTTGCTTTTTTAAACCGATAAAGGAGAATATTTGTAGCTCAGGGATGAAATGAGAGTCCTTGGTGCCCCCTGAATGGGGTGGTTTTGTTACAGACATTTCATGACCCAAGTAGATAACATCATCAGTGCTAGGAGGAAGAGGACTTGTGGAGTCCTTGATTCTTCCTGAATTTGGTTGTTTTCTTGCAGACATTTCATGGCAAAACTAGGTAACATAGCAGTGCTAGAAGGGAATGGGGTTTACAGAGAGGAGGAGGAGGAAGAGAAGGAGAACTGTGGAGTCCTTGGTTGTCCCTGAATTGGGTTTTTTTTTTCTTGCAGACATTTCATGACCCAACTAGGTAACCTCATCAGTGTTAGAAAGTAGTGGGATTTTCTCTCTGTTTATACAAAATTGGTTTGGTTAGAAGAGCATCTTTGTAACTCAGAATTGAACTGTAGGGTCCTTGATGCTCTCTGATGTGGCTTGTTATCTTGCAAACATTTCATGACCCAACAAGGTAACGTCACCAGTTTATTAATTGTGAAGTCCTTGGTGCTCCCTGAACTTGGTGGTTTTCTTGAAGACATTTCATTTCATTAAAGATTCCCAGGCTTTGCAATCATTTTCCAAAAACCAACTTTAAAACTATTGTCTGTGCTGTACAAAGCCCTTGAGGAATCCTCAGTGCTCTCTGAGCTTGGTTGTTGAAGAAGAAGAAGGAGGAGGAGGAGATGAAGAGCAGGAAGTTGAGGGAGATGAAGAGATGGAGGAGAGGAGGAGGAGGAGGAGATGAAGAGGAGGAGGAGAAGAAGAAGAAGAAGATGAGACGATGAAGAGAAAGAGGAGGAGAAGAGAAAGAAGAAGAAGAGGGAGAAGAAGAAGAGGGAGAAGAAGAAGAAGAAGAAGAAGAAGAAGAAGAAGAAGAGGAGGAGGAGGAGGAGGAGGAAGAGGAAGAGATGGAGGAAGAGAGGAGGAGGAGGAGAGAAGGAGATGAAGAGAAGGAGGAGAAGAGAAGGAGGAGGAGGAGGAGAAGAAGAGAAAGAAGAAGAAGAGGGAGAAGAAGAAGAAGAAGAAGAAGAAGAAGAAGAAGAAGAAGAAGAAGAAGAAGAAGAAGAAGAAGAAGAAGAGAGGAGGAGGAGGAGGAAGAGGAAGAGATGAAAACATTGAGTATTAACACTAATGATTAGGAATAGTGTCTATAAGACAGTATTTATTTTATAACATGCCTACATTTTCAAATTATTATTCTACTTTGTTATCACATGCGCTTATTCCCTGCCTCAACTCATTTTTCATTACATCTATTGTGTTTTTTTATCTAGGCCTGCCAACTGAGGAGTCTAATGGACTCTTATTCCTGAAAAATTATGGAATAATTAGTCTTGAAGGTGTCACTTGCGGTGATCTAACTGCAACAATTATTCACTATTATAAATGATGATAGAACTTCCCTTTGGGGAAGAGGGGGGATGAGCCAAGTTCCTAGTCCTTAAGATTTTGGAGTTCCCATTTTAAAAAGGGGAATACTCATTTCAGTCTGCTGGTTTAGCTTTCCTTTCCTGGGGTTGGAGGGATCAAACTGGTGGTAGTTAGGAAAACATATGCCATTTGTACAGATAATATCCTGAAAACACCATGAAATGTTTGCTCTTACATTCTGGACCAGGGGATAAATGGGGAACTCTATCAAATTTGAAGATGATACCAAGCTGGCAGGAATATCCAACACTCCAGAAGACAGGCTTAAGATACAGAAGGATCTTGACAAACTTGAACATTGGGCACTATCTAATGAAATGAAATTCAATGGTGAAAAGAGTAAGGTTCTACATTTAGGCAAGAAAACCAAAATACACAGGTACAGTATAGGTACAGTATACCTTGCTCAATAGTAGTAACTGTGAGAGGGATCTTGGAGTCCTAGTGGAGAACCATTTAAATAGGAGCCAGCCGTGGGCAGCAGCTGCCAAAAAAGCCAACACAGTTCTAGGCGGCATCAACAGAGGGAGAGAATCAAGATCACGTAAAGGGTTAATACCACTTTATAATCCCTTGATAAGGCCACACTTGGAATACGGCATCCAGTTTTGGTCACCACGGTGTAAACATGATGTGGAGACTCTAGAAAGAGTGCAGAGAAGAGCAAGAAAGAGGATTAGGGGACTGGAGGCTAAAACATAGGAAGAACGGTTGCAGGAACTGGGTATGTCTAGTTTAATAGAAAGAAGGACTAGGGGAGACATGATAGCAGTCTTCCAATATCTCAAGGGCTGCCACAAAGAAGAGGGAGTCAAGCTGTTCCCCAAAGCACCCGAGGGAAGGACAAGAAGCAATGGGTGGAAACTAACGAAGGAGAGAAGCAACTTAGAACTAAGGAGAAATTTCCTGACAGTGAGAACAATTAATCAGTGGAGCAGAAGTTGCCTCCAGAAGTTGTGAATGCCCCAACACTGGAAGTTTTAAAGAAGATGTTGGACAACCATTTGTCTGAAGTGGTGTAGGGTTTCCTGCCTAAGAAGGGGGTTGGACTAGAAGACCTCCAAGGTCCCTTCCAACTCTCTTATTCTAAATTCTATATTCTACATTAAAAGAGGATGCGCCAACTCTTCAAAGAGAATTTCTTTTTTTTTCTTTTTTATTAAATTTTTTATTTCTCATATATACATTCACAATTATATGATCTAATAACTGTTATTAATAATATGTATTTGTAACAATTTTTCTCCCCTACAGTTGACAATATACAACAATCCTACTTCTTCCTACCTTCCTTCCTTCCCTCCTTTCTTCTCTCCTTCCTTCCCTCCCTCCTTCCCCCTTCCCTCCCTCCTTTCTTCTCTCCTTCTCTCCCTCCCTCCTTCCCTCCCTCCTTCCCTCCTTCCTTCCCTCCTTTCTTCTCTCCTTCCTTTCCTCCTTCCTTCCCTCCTTCCTTCCCCCTTCCTTCTCTCCTTCATTCCCTCCTTCCTTCCCTCCTTTCTTCTCTCCTTCTCTCCTTCCTTCCCTCCTTTCTTCTCTCCTTCTCTCCTTCCCTCCCTCCTTCCTTCCCTCCTTGCTTCCCTCCCTCCTTCCTTCCCCCCTTTCTTCTCTTTCTTCTCTCCTTCCCCTTCCTCTCCTCTACCCTTCCCCTCTTCTTCCCTTTCCTCCCCTCTCTCCTACTCTTACATTCCCTCCAATTCTTCCAAAGAGAATTTCTAGTGTTATTAGTGCGATAGATAGAGATAGAGATATAATAGATATATAGATCTAGATACACACACACACACACAGACAGACAGACAGACAGACAGACACACAAAATATTCTCCATCTTCTTATTTATCAGCCATGAACCCCTTAGAATCTTCCTTCTAAGGCTTATTAGTTTATGTTTTTAATGGTCACCCTTTGGGGGGGACCCAAGATGGAAATTTAACTAATATTCCCATTTTTGGTCTCAGCTGAATAGGCAAAATAGCATCGTGCCAAACGGTAAGGTTTATATTTGGTCTCTAGCAGATGTGCGCTAAGCTCTTTTTTTTGTTTTTAATTAAAACACAAATCGTACTTAGAAATAAGCTTTCGTGCCCCTGAAAGATAGGCCTTCATTAGAGGCCCCGTTATTTGAGAGATGCCATTTGTCACCCAGGGATAATTTCCTGTAAATATCTTGTGTTCTTTCCCCCAAGCGATGCTAGGAATAACGTTTAAAATTCTCCGCTTGCGTCTCCTTATAATGTAATTGATAACAACGTGGTCCAGTTCCTTTCATTCCCTCATTTTTTTCCTCTTGCCTTTCTTTCTCTCTCTCGTTCTTTGTAATTGCCTCTTGGCTTACAGGCTGTCCTCAATTTACAATCTCATTCGTTATCTTCATCATCATCATCATCATCCTCATCATTTTCAGAGATGGGTTGCTCCTGGTTCGGCCCAGATTGGGTGAACCAGTAGTAGCGGCAGTGGGAGGCACCGCCCACCTGCCTGGATGCTTCTGCGCATGTGCAGAAGTGTTGCTTGCGCGAACGGCGTGAACACCTGAACCAGTAGTAAAAAAATTGGCAGCCCACCACTGATCATCATCATCATCAATTAACGACTCCATAATCCTTTGTGTGTGGGGGTGTGTGGGTCTGGGCAACTGAATGCAGCTAGCAGAGCGTTTTAATGGCCAGATGCCATCCCTGTTGCCATTGCGGAGTTTTGTTCAGCAGATATATTCTCATTGTGCAAATTCACAGCCCCCTGATTCTGAGGTGAGAGCTCCACCTCTAGGACCACCACACCACTCTGACTTACAAATGCAATGGAGCTTAAACTTTCTGTTGTTAAATGAAACAGTTGTTAAGTGAGTGTCGCCCCATTTTATGACTTTACTCACCACCGTTGTTCAGTGAATCACTGCCATTGGTACATTAGTCACACAGTTGTTAAGCGAACCCGGCTTACCCATTGACGTCGCTTGTCGGAAGGTCACAAAAGGGATCAGGGGACATGGCAACCGTCATAAATAAGAATCAGTTTGCCAAGTGCCTGGATTTTGATCACATGCATCACATGCGGAATGCTGCAATGGTCGTAAGTGTGAAAAACGGATCTAAGTCACTTGCTTTCATTGCCGTCATAACTGCAAACAGTCACTAAACAAATGGTTGTAAGTCAAGGACTACCTGAATAAGTAGTTCTCAACTTACAACCAGTTGTTTAGTGGCAAAAAATAAATAACTCACCCATTTGGGAGAGTGGATTTGGACTTACAACCGGGAGATTTGCTTAATAACTGCCATAAAAATGACTGTCTCGACTTATGATTGCAACGATTTATGACTGCAATTCTGGTAATAACTGCAGTCATAAGTCAAGAACTGGATGTAATAAAGAGCCACCCTTTGGAAAGAGAGTGAAGAAGCCTGACTTGACTACAATAACAGTTTGTTAACAGAGGAATTTTGGAATTTTAATCTTGTTTTTTTAATTGGTCCTGTTCTTCCTGTTAGCTTGGTTATTAATAGAGTATGTCACTTTGTAGGTTAGCCCTTTGTCCATGGATTTAATAGTTTGGTGATTTAAAATTCTTTGTTTGGCCTGTTTTGCAAGAGGCGGGAAAGGAATATTGTTGTAATATATTACTCAGCATTCAGAATAGAATAGAATAGAACAGAATGCAGAATAGAATGCAGAATAGAATAGAATAGTAGAATAGAATAGAACAGAATAGAATAGAATAACAGATTTGGAAGTTGGAGGTCTTCTCGTCCAACCCCTTTGCTTAGGCAGGAAACCCTACATCACTTCAGACAAATGGTTGTCCAACATCTTCTTAAAAACATCCAGTGTTGGAGCATTCACAACTTCTGGAGGCAAATTGTTCCACTGATTAATTGTTCTAACTGTCAGGAAATTTCTCCTCAGTTCTAAGTTGCTTCTCTCCTTGATGAGTTTCCACCCATTGCTTCTTGTTTTACCCTCAGGTACTTTGGAGAATAGTTTGACTCCCTCTTCTTTGTGGCAACCCCTGAGATATTGGAAGACTTCTATCATGGCTCCCCTGGTCCTTCTTTTCATTAAACTAGACATACCCAGTTCCTGCAACCGTTCTTCATATGTTTTAGCCTCCAGTCCCCTCATCATCTTTGTTGTTCTTCTCTGCACTCTTTCCAGAGTCTCCACATCTTTTCTACATCGTGGTGACCAAAACTGAATGCCGTATTCCAAGTGTGGCCTTACCAAGGCCTTATAAAGTGGTATCAACACTTCCCGTGATCTTGATTCTCTCCCTCTGTTGATGCAGCCTAGAACTGTGTTGGCTTTTTTGGCGGCTGCTGCACACGGCTGGCTCATATTTAAAAGGTTGTCCACTAGGATTCCAAGATCCCTCTCACAGTTACTACTAGTGAGCAAGGTACCACCTATATTGTACCTGTGCATTTCGTTTTTCTTGCCTAAATGTTCCTGCAACCGTTCTTCGTATGCTTTTGCCTCCAGTCCCCTAATCATCTCGGTTGCTATTCTCTGCACTCTCACAATTTTTTGGCCTCTGGTGCAGAATGGAGAGAGGGAGAAAAACAAAATTGCTGGTGGATGGAAAAGTTCCTGCAGCTAATATTATTAGTATGGCTAATAATATTAGAGGCCACTCCAGAGTCCTCTTAACAGAGGGAGCCGTGCAATTTTTTTTCCTTTTTGCTAGAGAGGTTATTGATGGCTTTTTTGTCTTCCCCACTTCACCTGTTGCTGTCTTTGAAATTTTTTTTTTCGAGCCAAGAAGCCACTAGAAGAACAACAAAACTCTTCATTTGGCAGAAGTTGGAGGAAAGAGGAAAAAAACCCCATAAAACCCCAGAAGGGCAAAGATAGAAGCCGAGGGAAAGAAGGGAAAAATGAGGAGAAAGGCCCTGCGGAAACTGTCACGCCAACAGCTTGTTCCGGCCCTGCGTTGAAAAGAAGGAATCGTCCAATGCTCCGCGCGTTAATAAACCCAACTCTGCCAAATATCGGTAATTTATTCAGACGATAAGGTCTGGTTTCCAGAGAGCAGATGGTCCTCAGGCGGGACCTGTCATCAAATGATTTCAGGAGTGCAATTATTCTTGGTGGAGTCATTAAGCGTCAACGGCGTTTAGGAAAATATTTTTTTTAAAAAAAGTCAGAATAGAGCTGGAAGGGACCTTGGAGGCCTTCTAGTCCAACCCCCTGCTCAAGCAGGAGGCCCTATACCAAGAGGCTGTCCAATCTCTTCTTGAAGACCTCCAACTTCTAGAAGGAAGTAGTTCCACTAGTTGATTGTTCTAACTATCAGGAAGCTTCTCCTTAGTTCCAAGTTGCTTCTCTCCTTGATTCCTTTCCACCCATTGCTTCTTGTTCTACCCTCAGGTGCCTTGGAGAATAGCTTGACTCCCTTCTCTTCTTTCTGACAATCCTTCAAGTATTGGAAGACTGCTATCATGTCACACCTAGATTAGCAGATTGTGAAGACTAACACAAAACCTCTTCGGAATCAAGTTTTAAGAGGGGAGGAATGGGAAGAAGAGGGGAAGGCTAAAGGGGAGGAAGGGGAAGGAGAGAAGGGAAAGGAGAGGAGGAAGGAAGGAGAGAAGAAAGAGAAGAAAGGGGGGTAGGAAGGAGGGAGGGAAGGAGGGAGGGAAGGAGGGAGGGAAGCAAGGAGGGAAGGAAGGAGGGAAGGAAGGAGAGAAGGAGAGAAGAAAGGAGGGAAGGAAGGAGGGAATGTAGGAGAGAAGGAAGGGGAAAGGAAGGAGAGAAGGAGAAAAGAAAGGAGGGAAGGAAGGAGGGAAGGAGAGAAGGGGAAGGAGGGAGGGAAGGAAGGAGGAAAGGAAGGAGGGAAGGAGAGAAGAAACGAGGGAAGGAAAGAGGGAGGGAGGGAAGAAGAAGTAGGACCGTTGTAAGATAAGATGGATCTATGGGATGTTAAGAAAGCAATCTTCAAGTATATTGTCAACTGTAGGGAAAAATTGTTATAAATACATATTATTAATAACAGTTATGAGATCATATAATTGTGAATGTATATATGAAATTGATAAAATAAAATAAAAAAAGGAATCAAGTTTTAACTGAACATCTACTATACACACACAGACAACTGTTGCTGAGATGTTTCACCCATCTGTTTTTTTTCTCATTCTGAAGTCAGTATACCAGAATAGAGCTGAAAGGGACCTTGGAGGTCTTCTAGTCGAACCCCCTGCTGGAGCAGGAGACCCTTTACCAGTTGTCCAATCTCTTCTTGAAAATGTCTCGTAAAGGAACACCCACAACTTCTGGAAAGAAGATGTCCCACTGGTTGATTGTCCTCATTGTTAGGAAGTTTTCTCCTTAGTTCCGAGTTGCTTCTCTCCTTGATTAGTTTCCATCCATTGTTTCTTCTCCTGCCCTCTGGATAGGGCATTTAGTCTTTCCTCAGCTTTCGAGGACACTTTCCATTTTGGACAAGTCTTCTGAACTTCTCCTGCATCCAAGAGTCCAACATTAAATTCTGATAGAAGAGAAGATTTGCAGCTCAGGGTTGAACTGAATCCTGTTTCATGTACTACTGAAAAAAGTTTAGAAACTCTTTTCAAACATGTTATTTTGTTTTCCACTCCTTCCTGCTGCCAAAAGTTCTTGAAAGTTGTTAGGCTTAGCATCAATAATTCAACATAAATATGAATTTCTAAAGACAGAAACAGCTTGGAAATTCACTGGAAATAGTACATTCTGCTTCCTTTTTGGGGGGTTTCAGATCATAGAAAGAGTTTTTTCAGAGGAGTATCCATTGAACATCACAGGAGGAGATCTATGATAGATCTGGAGACTAAAACATATGAAGAACGGTTGTAGGAGTTGGGCCTAGAGCAGGGGTGTCCAAACCTGGGAACTTTAAGACTTGTGGACTTCAACTCCCAGAATTCCCCAGCTATGTTACCATGCGGCTCCCTCTTCCCACCCCAGAGTTATGTTCTGGGGGGTTAAATGGAGCACTGCCCAAACATAGCTTGCTCACCTCCTCCTCCTTTGCCCAGAGAAGATGTAATCAAACTGTCAAACAGTTGATGGATACTGTTTAGACAGTTTAACGCAGCCAAGGATCTGGAGCTGTTAAAAATAACAATCCCTCAGGCCCCGCCCAAACCGGAGGTCCCCAGACATGTCTTAAAGTTCCCAAGTTTGGACAGCCCTGCTCTAGAGAAAAGGAGGACTAGGAGGGACATGAGAACAATATTCCATTCCCCATTATCCTGTCAGAGCTGAAGAAGTTTCTTGGATGAGGAGGGAAACGTCTTCAAAAGAAAAACAAAAAGAAAGTTCAGTTGCCTCCTGAAAAAAAACCACCTTTTGGGACAACCAGGATGACTGAGAATCTCTACATACTTTGAGCTGTACAATTTGGGATGAAGACCCTTGGAATGGTGTGGGATGTAGGAATGGATTTCCAGAGGGGGGAAAAATTGCAGACTACAGGAAGAATTTGCACCACTCAGCTGACCCTGAAGACACAGAGAAACCTCCAGGTGGCCTCAAGGACCCTCTAAAAGGATGCAAATGACCAGCTGTCTGCAAGGAATGTAAATCCTTCCCTTCCCTACCATCCAGTCAGAGCTAAAGAAGCTTCTTGGATGAGAAGGGAAATGTCTTCAAAAGAAAAAATTACTGTATTACTGTAACGTGCTCTACATGGGGCTGCCCTTGAAGAGTGTTCGAAGACTTCAGTTAGTCCAGAACGCAGCCGCGCGAGCGATTGTGGGTGCACCCAGGTACACCCACGTCACACCTATCCTCCGCGAGCTGCACTGGCTACCCATTAGTCTCCGGACCCACTTCAAGGTGCTGGTCGTTACTTATAAAGCCCTACATGGCACTGGACCTGGGTACCTGAGAGACCGCCTCCTGCCGATTACCTCCCATAGACCGATTAGATCTCACAGGTTAGGTCTCCTCCGGATTCCATCTGCCAGCCAATGTCGGCTGGCGACTCCCCGGGGGAGAGCCTTCTCTGTTGCAGCTCCGGCCCTCTGGAACGAGCTCCCTGTTGAGATCCGGACCCTTACTACCCTCCCGGCCTTCCGCAAAGCCACCAAGTCCTGGCTGCTCCAGCAGGCCAGGGGACTTGTGAAACATCCAGCCCCACAGAAATTGTGAATGTTGTGTTTTTTAAAGTGTTGTCTTTGTCTATTTATCCCCCTTCCCTTGTCTATTGTGAGCCGCCCGGAGTCCTTCAGGAGTGGGCGGCATACAAGACAAATAAACTAAACTAAACTAAACTAAACTAAACTAAACTAAACTAAACTAAACTAAACTAAACTAAACTAAACTAAACTAAACTAAACTAAAAAAAGAAAGTCCAGTTGCCTGCCGAAAAAGCACCTTTGGGACAGTATCCCAGGATTTGAGGGGCTGTCACAAAGAAGATGGAGATCAAGCTATTCTCCAAAGCCCCTGAAGGCAGGACAAGAAGCAACGGATGGAAACTCAGTCTCAGGAGAGACGCAACCTAGATCTAAGGAGAAATTTCCTAATGGTGAGAACAATTAACCAGTGGAACAGCTTGCCTCATGGAGTTGTAAGTGATCTATCACTGGAAGTCTTTAAGAAGACACTGGAGAGTGTGAAATAGCAATAGCAATAGCAGTTAGACTTATATACTGCTTCATAGGGCTTTCAGCCCTCTCTAAGCGGTTTACAGAGTCAGCATATTGCCCCCAACAATCCGGGTCCTCATTTTACCCACCTCGGAAGGATGGAAGGCTGAGTCAACCTTGAGCCGGTGAGATTTGAACAGCCGAACTGCAGCTAGCAGTCAGCTGAAGTGGCCTGCAGTGTTGCATTTAACCACTGTGCCACCTCGGCACAAGGTCTTCTTGCTTGAGCAGGAGGTTGGACTAGAAGAACCTCCAAGGTCCTTTCCAGCTCTATTCCGATTAAACGACTCCCTTGCTTATTAACGGAAAACGTTGGCCTGCATTGTGGTCATAACTTGAGAACTAGCTACATTTCTTCCACCTTCAAAAGTTGGAGGGATTTTTCCTAATGTTGTGCCTCGCCTTCAGCCACTTTTCGGCTTCCCTTCCAGCCTCCTCCTCCCTCCATGATAAATGAAAGTCCGTGTCAGGCCTGCAGTCATCTTTTCTTTTGGATCCTTGGCCTGCTACACTTTCTATTATTCTACTATGCACTTTCTATGGTGGGAAAATGGGAGAGGGGGATTGTATGGAGTTGGATGTTATGTAGCCATAACAACATTCTTTCTAGAAAACCAAGGTCATCCTTTGTCTCTGCACGTCTGCACCTGACCGGAACTGGATGGGTGGAACTGCCAACATGGCAGAGGGAGATTGGACCATGGGATTGACTTGTGGTTGTGGGGGGCAAGATCTTGAACTTTCAACTGGGTGGGGAAAACTGGGGAAGCTTTCAGATTCGGGTTTTCCCAGATGTGCCAACATGGCTCTCTTCATAAATTGGAACTTTGAGCAATACTTTGCCTCGGACTCTTGATTTACTTTCGGATGCTATTTGGAACCCTGACAGCCTGTGTCACTCCGAGCAAATGAATATTTCTTTGCAATAATGACCAGATGGTACACAAGGCTCAGATCTAAATTAAAACATGGATGATAAATGCCAGGAAAACACCAAAAGACAAAAACCTCAAACCTGGAGTGAAAGTCTCCATAAATCTTGTCTCCCCTGAATGCCGCACACACGTTCCTAATGGGAATTAAATTATTAAGAAACACGGCAAGGAGAATACCAATAAACGCGTCTCCTCCGAACTGCCGACAACATTTCCTTGGTGCAAGTTTTATTTTTATTTTTATAAAAATGTGCAGTCCAAAAGGACCTCTTTATTCACTGGGCATTCAAAGAGTCACAAATGTACTTACGACCGCCCTCCCAACATTTCTGTTGCTAAGTGAGACATTGTTTAAGCGAGGTTTGCTCCATTGTGTCACTGCTGTTAAGTAAATCATTGCAGTTTTACAGTTAGCCATACGGTCATTAAGTGAATGGTCGTTAAGTGATCTGGCTTCCCATGGATTTTGGTCAGAAGGTCGCAAAAGAGGATCACATGACTCCCTCCCTCCCTTCTCCCTTTCTTCCCCCTTTCTTCCCACCCTCACTCCTATCACCCCTTCTTTCTTTCCTTCCCTATTTCTCCCTCCCTTCCCTTCCTCTCTTCCTTCCCTCCATCCCTCCCTCATATCTCTCCTTCTTTCCTTCCTTCCTTCCCTATTTCTCCCTTCCTCCCTCTCTTCCTTCCTTCTCTCCATCCCTCCCTCCTATCTCTCCTTCTTTCCTTCCTTCCTTCCTTCCCTATTTCTCCCTTCCTCCCTCCCTCCCTTCCTTCTCTCCATCCCTCCCTCCTATCTCTCTTTCTTTCCTTCCTTCCCTTTTTCTCTTTCTTCCTTCCTTCCTTCCCTATTTCTCCCTTCCTCCCTCCCTCCCTTCCTTCTCTCCATCCCTCCCTCCTATCTCTCTTTCTTTCCTTCCTTCCCTTTTTCTCCTTTCCTTCCTTCCTTCCTTCCTTCCTTCCTTTCCTTTCCTTTCCTTCCTTCCTTCCTTCCTTCCCTCCTTCCCCTTCTCAGTTTTTTTTTCTGACTTAAAGTCAAAATGAGTCTTTCTTGACCCACCCTTTTCATTACAAAGCGTACACTTCTAGGATTTTTTCTCTCTCCTGGCTGTTAGGGCCCTGTTGGGTGTGACAATTATTTATTTATCAAAATAGCTAGTTAATGATGTTCATGCTGAAAACACTCAGGGCCATGGGCAATCAATGACTTTTAAAGAAAGTGGTAGGGAAACATTGCTTCAATGAGGTGTTTTGGCTGTGCTGGGAGAAGAGGGGAAGTCGATGCGTTATTGAAACTGGGGAAACTGGCTTAAGAACATTATTTATCCATCCATCCATTGATCCACCCATAAATTCAAAGGGCTTTGGCAGCACACAATGCACTTCAACATAAAATGGTAAATAACATTGTAAGTTGGTTAACATTATCCTTCCTTACTTCCTTACTTCCTTCCCTCCTTCCTTTCCTTCTCTCTCACTCTCACTTTCATTCCCCATCTCTCTCTCTCTCTCTCATCTTCCTTCCTCTTTCTTTTCAACATTATTTGCCCATCCATCCATCCATCCATCCAT